>NC_059427.1:1524366-1760278 GCF_021028975.2 Sphaerodactylus townsendi
GATGTAGCGATGGCCCCAGGCACTCAGGGATTGGACAGAATCCATGGAGGAGAGGCCTATCAGTGGCTAGCAGCCATAGAGACTAAAGGGAACCTCCACATTCAGTCAACCTCTGAATCCAAGTGCCAGGAGGCAACATCAAGGGAAGGCCTCAGGCTCTCTGCCCTGTCGATGCCCCTCCAGAGGATCTGGTCAGCCACCATATGAGATGGGATGCTGGACGGGATGGACCCTCACTGGTCTGATCCAGCAGGGTTCCTGGGGGGGGGGGAGTCTTGGGGGGTGGGGCAGTTCATAGCACGGGAAACCCATAGAAATCAAAACCCCTTCAAGGGCTTTGACTGTGTCTCTCCCTCTCTTTCTCTGCAGCATCTCTCAATGCACCTGAGGCAGGTAAGGCTCTCTGTGCATCACCTCCAATAATGTTACTTGGTTTTAATCCTGCCTGGAGAGTAGAAACAGCCCAAGGTTGAAGCTGGTTGTACGAAGCCAGTTAGATTTGGCACCGATTTGAGAGTGTTCAAGAAACGTCAGACAATGTATCTGCCATCCTCCCAATGGCCCTGTGAGGTAGGCCAGTGGTGTTATCACCTGCACTGTAGAAGGAAGACACAGGTGCGAGTCACCCCTGAGGCCTGATGGATCTCTTTTGTCCTCCCCACCCCCAGCATGAGGCTGTGTGTAACTCATGCACCTTCCCACATAACCTGCCTGACTCTCCTTCTTCGGAGGTTTTTAAACAGAGGTTGGAGGGGCATATGTCAAGGGTGCTTTGATTGGGGGATGGTTCTTGGGGGTCTCTTCCAAGTCTGGGATTCTGTGAAACTCTGAGCAAGTTATGGGGGGAGATCTCTGCCAGGGTAAGAGCCAGTGTGGTGGTCAGAGTGTCAGACTAGGGTCTAACAGATCCAAGTTCAAATCCTCACTCTTCCACCGAAGCTCGCTGGGTGACCTTGGGTCAGTCACACACCCTGAGTTAAACCCACCTTGCAGGGTTGTTATGAGGATAAAACTGAGGATGAGGGAAGGATGTTAAGCAGCATTAAGTCTCCATTGGGGAGAAAGGTGGGGTATAAATGAGATAAATAAAAATAAATCAAATCAATCAGTTCTTTCCCGGAGTACAACTGGGCCTTTACCCCTGCATAGATCAGGGGCAGCTAATAGAACATCTTTCCCTCTGTTTCCTGACAGAGCTCATCGGTTAGGCCTGACGGCTCCAGCTCTGACATCTGAGAAATCATTTTTTCTTCAGCAAACAATATTTTCACACAGTTCTACTGATCTCCCTCCCCTGGACACAAACAGACACACAGGAACCGTCAGGCCGTACTTTGACTGAATGATGCTGAAATTGTTGGGACTGCTAGAAAACTCACGATTTGGTGAGAACTGCTAACAATTGCTCCTTCAAAAAGTCTTCAAAAATGGCATTTTTTACACTTGGTTGATAACTTTAACTGGATAAACTGTTTCTCTTTGAGATTTTGTCTAATTAAAAAATACTTTTTATAAAGTTGTCTGTGTGAGTTTCAGTTGAGTTATCTGTGTGAGTTTCAGCTGAGTTGTCTGTGTGAGTTGTCTGTGTGAGTTTCAGCTGAGCCTCTCAGCTTAGATTTTATCACACCCGCTCCTCTGAGGAGCTGCACGCAGATTACAGAGTTGTCATTCCTCACCCTATTTTCTCCCAAAAGCAGTCATATAGGGTGGACCTCACCTGAATGGTCCAGGAGACCACCAAGGAAGACTAGGGAGTCAGGCTATGGCAAACCACCCTTGAAAGGCTCTGTCCTTGAAATATCTATAAGGTTGCCACAGGTCAGCTCTGACTTGGGGCACTTTACACACAGCAGAGTGAAGGGCCCCAGTGAAGTACATCCTGGCGAAGGGGAGATTAAAACTTAGGTTTCCCAGGCCCAGAGTACCAGAGCAGTGTACTCTTGTTTTAACAGAGGGAAAGGGTAGAGAACAGAGGGAACAGGGCATCTGGGGGTGGGTGTTGGCCAAGCATTTCCTGGGCAGTCAGGGATTCTGTGATGTATAATTTGACAGAGAAGTAACTCCTTGAAAGGGCTCCATATCTAGTGCGTAATTATTGGCTGCAAAATGGAGAAAAATAGATGCTTGGAGCCATTTGTTTGTTCCTGTATTTATTCGGTTTATAACCTGCTTCTTGTCTACATTTAAGAAGTCTCACAGTGGCGTTACAATCGCCTTCCCTTCCTCTCCCCACTACAAACACCTTGCGAGGCAGGTGGGGCCGAGAGAGTTCTGAGAGAACTGGGACTGTCCCAAAGTCAGTCTCCAACTAAAAGTTGGAAGGGGAGGGGAACGAGGTCTCATTTGCAGGTCTCAGGGCTGCACAGACATTTGGCCAGATCTCGACAGGCTGGCCAGACATTCCTCCCCTTAGCTTCAAAGACACTCAGGGCCATGAGACTTTTTCAATAAAGTATAAAAGTTCAAGACAAACATTCTTATACATAAAAACTGTTTAAAACACAACTCCTCAATCTAGACAGCGGTCTACATCTTACATTCTGTCGGCTCCTATCTTCTCTTAAGCATTTATCTTAAACCCTTACATTTAAAACATTTCTACTTTGTCCTTATAAAGCTTTACTTCCACAAAAACATAGGGTACTGAATAACAATTTTCTCAGCATGCTACCTCTGCTATATCAGCCTCACTTGCTGAGCAGAAAGAAGGGGGCTATAATAAAGGAGAAACTGAGTGCTTCAGAAATCCCCCCCCCCCAGCCTCGACACCCATTTTCCTTAATTGAATACAATCCCCTAAAAACAATTTTTCTGCAAGAAGCAGTTGCTGGAACTTTTGCCTAGAGACTGATGACGCTGCCCCAGAGTGAATTCTCATTGGTGCTTGTTGGGGCCAAGCCCCCGTCCTCACCCCAGGACTCAAAGAGCAAAAGCCGTTTCCCTCCCCAGCAGTGATCAGAAGACAAAGTTTCCATTGAGGGCTGCAGGTGGGTTTTCTGTGGGGCAGCCATGGGGTCCGGCCTGATCCTGCCAGAGATTCCATTGGTGCTGATGGGGGAGGCCCCCAAGGAGGGTCCAGAGCTGCTCTGCAGAAGCAAACAACCGCAAACCACCTCTGACGTCTCTCTCCCTAAAATCCATAAGTTGTGACTGGGCACCATATTCCACCACCAGAGCACATGGGGGGTGAAAACTGTCCCCTAGGTGGCAGTGCAGGATTACTTTTGAAACAGCTGCCTCACAAAATCTTCCTTTTTACTGGTTCTGGTGGGTTTTCCAGGCTGTGTGGCCGAGGTCTGGTGGATCTTGTTCCTAACATTCCACCTGCATCTGTGGCTGGCATCTTCAGAGGTGTATCACAGAGGGAAGTCTGTTGCACACTGTGTCCAGGGAGAAGGGATATGCTGCCACAGGAGGTGGTGATGGCCACTAACCTGGATAGCTTTAAAAGGGGCTTGGATAGATTTATGCAGGAGGAGAAGTCGAGTTATGGCTACCAATCTTGATCCTCCTTGATCTGAGATTGCAAATGCCTTAGCAGACCAGGTGCTCGGGAGCAACAGCCGCAGAAGGCCATTGCTTTCACCTCCTGCACGTGAGCTCCCAAAGGCACCTGGTTGGCCACTGCGAGTAGCAGAGAGCTGGACTAGATGGACTCTGGTCTGATCCAGCTGGCTTGTTCTTATGTTCTTATGTTCTTAAGGGAATGTTTGGGGTATATATGTCCACGTCCCGGGTGAGGCTATCAGTCCAGGGAGTGATTCACATTTCCATGCCCTGCAGCAGCAGCAGTATTGGTATAACTTTATGCCATTTGCCTACTTTCTGCTCGCTTTGCTTTAACTGTAAAAGGGTCAATAAAGGTCGGAAGCCTGTCACTGTCTCTGTGTCCCCCAATTTAATCAGCCCCGCCTACCTCACAGGGTGTTTGGGGGGGGGGGAAGGGAAAGGAGATTTTCAAATCCACCACCTACAAACGGCTCCCACTATCCCTCTACAAACTACAAAGCATTTCCTTCAAAGCACTGTGAGCCTGGGAACAGTTCACACCTTCCTTTGACAGTACCTGTGTCCCGGATGCCCTGGGGCACCGAGGGGAAGACACCAGACTGACAGGCTCGGTCCTGACATTGAGTCTCCTTACAGGAGAGAAAGGGGGGGGGGGATCCAACTTTTCATCTTTTTCTTCTGAGATGTTGTGAGCTAAGATTGTGCACCTGCAGTGATGAAGGGAGAGGGAACTGTGCCCGGAGCATGAACTGCCCGCATGCCCACGCCACGAAATGCCCCAGAACGCCCCCAACAACCCCCACCCTGCCTCCGATATGTGCATTTAATGGCAGCACCAGGGGGAAAGTTTTCCAGATGTCCCCATTGCAGCTACGCCTCTGTGCACCTGTGAAAGACTTGGTGGAGGAGGGTTGAAGGACTGCAACCCCCTCCCCTCCCCACGCGCGTGTAACCCCCATGCCCAGAATGGGTTGAACCAGTAAGGGGGTGGAGACTCAGAGCAGCAGAAAGGCTGCAGAGCTCTTTGGAGGAGGCAAGGCTACCAGACTCGGACCTTGATTTCTATAAGCCCTTGACACCTTGTTAAGGTAATTGCAATATTATTGGGAACTACTGGGAAGGTAGTTGTTTATTTTTGCTATGTTGTAAATGTTGGAGTTTATTGTTTCAGGGCTTCTTTTTGTGGTTGTAATGGGTGAGAGTTCTCCTGGAAACCTTCATCATGTTGCATCCTGTTCATCAAGCCCTTGGAGTCTTCAGGAGCCAGCCAACTTGCAAAGAAGAATTGGACTTGGCAGTATCAGTAGACTGTAACTAGAAGGACTTGAAATGCAACCTGAACAGGACCTTGAATTGTAATGTTAAATGTTGATGTTATATGTTATTTGTAAAGAGAAGTAAACTGTTTTGTTTAAATTTGGTTCTTTGCAACTCCTTCCAAGTACTGCCCCACAGAACCCACAAGCTGAGGTTACATGCGCACTTCCCAGGGGACGGGGCATGCAATGGAGCAATACCAGAGGAGAAATCATTATGTAGCCCCGTTTTTGAATTGTTTGTGAGGTCAGGTGGTGCTGTTTTTATGGCTTAGTTTTCTAATGGTATGGAGAACCAGCATGGTGTCATGGTTAGAGTTGGAGGGATCTGGGAGAGGTGTAGGATCTGGAGACCAAGATTTGACTTTCCACCAAGCCATGAAGGACTGGGCCAAGCAGCCTACACTGCAAGGGTGGTTTTTAAAATTTTTGTTCCAGGAGGGCTCGAGACTTCATCCCCGAATCTCTGGCTGACCGAGCAGAAGAGGGGCTGGTGGCAGAACTGTCACCTCAACAGAGTTCACAATTTGTTGGGAAAACATTTAGAAGGGAATAATAACTGTGACTGAGTATCAGCTGGACATTATATGCCTCTAGAGACATCCTTTGTATAGCTTAACCATACTAGCTCTTTCTTTGTGTTTATAACCGTAACTAAGCTAAGTTGTATTCTAGGTGCTTATTGTTTCGCATGTTTAACTGGGTTTATGGTGATGTTGTATTATGATTTTTTAAATATATATATATATATAAACAAAAATCCTCCTTTTCAGCTTTTCGTTTATTAAATATATCTGAAGGGTCCCCAGCCTTTTCGGGGCATGGGGGGCCTTTTTTGGAGGTCAAAAAAATCCCACGACCTCCCCCAACATTGGTCCTATCCTTTGACTGAGAAACTGCACAATGGCAAAAGGCTACCAGTCACCCGCCCCCCACCCTCCCAGCGCGTCTATCCTTGCTCGGGAGTGAAAGGGTTAAAGGGAGCGCGCTCCCCCTTCCTAGAGAGGCAGGAAGTGGGGGGGCTCTGTTTTTCCCACGTGGACCGTCGGAGGCCCCAAGTGGGATCTGGTGAGTGGAAAGTGCATTGGGGAAAGGGGAGGGGGGGGGGTTCCTATGCAACATTCAATATCCAAGTGGGATCTGGTGAGTGGAAAGTGCATTGGGGAAAGGGGGGGGGGGGTTCCTATGCAACAATCTAATATCACCCCCGCAAAAAAAAAATCAGGGGGACCGCCTCCCTGCTAAACAGGCAGGAAGCCCCCCACCAGCATAGACCTGGGGGGAAATTCAAGAGCCTCCCCTGCTATTGCGGGGGGGGGGGAGATGAAGGAAAGACAAAGAGGGGGAGGAGAGGGAGGGATGCTTTATGCTCTTGTGGGGGGGGGGGCGTGTAAATAGCTGACGCTGCTTTCGCTGCTCCGGTTTTGGGGAGGGGGCGTCGAGACTGATTCGGATCCGCCGCCTCCTTTCTCTGCCGTTCCTGATTCTCCAAATGGGAGGGGGCGAAGCAGCCCCGCCCCCACGCCATTCGACTCGCCCCCCTGCAACCAGGAGACCGGGGGGGGGGGTTGTGCTGGGGGAGCTCCCTCCACCTCTACCTCCCACCCAGCTTTGCATTGATGAGAATGGAGGAATAAAGGGGGGGGGGGGCTGCTGCTTCCCAGATCTAGACCACCCCAATCACACTTTGCAAAAGTTTCCAATATTCTGTCCCGTCTTTTCTGCTAGGCTGCCGGACCCTGCGGGCCCCCCTGGAACTGAGAGGCAGAAGACCCCCCCCCCTCACCGTGGGGTCCTGTTTGGCACCACTTAGCCCAGGAAATGGGGTTCGGCTGTGGCCCCACCATCTGGCACCTTGCAGGGGCGCGCCTCCTGAGCCCAGGAATGGAAGCACTGGGGTAACTGAATGTTTTTATTTGGGGGGCGCTGCGGAGCTGTTTTAAACACGGGTTTGGGGGTTGCGCTGAAGAGTCTGGAAAGGCAAGTTAAAATTGGTTTAGATAAAAGAGCAATTGAGGGACCAGGAGCTACAAATAAGAAAACGGGAACCAATTTCTGCCTTGTGGGATGGAGACCCAGCTGGGGCCATATCCTGTGTGACACCCCCCCCCCCAGACAAAGGGCTCCAGCTGCATGGTTCAGTGACCCCCGTATGGCTGCTTGTGGGCTTCCTGGCACCTGTTTGCCTGTTTCCCCAAAGCATCTCCAACAGCACAGAGCTCCCCCCGTCCCTGGCTTCCTTCTGCTTCTCTGGACCAGCAGGTGGATCTGAGGAACCCGGGACACGTCACTCGGACTCCACAGGGCAAGTCCGGTTCGAAACAGCTGCCTCCATCTTAGGAGGATGTGTGGCTTGTGATGTTATTTGTCAAAGGCTTTCACCGCTGGAATCCACTGGCTGTTGTGGGTTTTCCAGGCTGTGTGGCCGTGTTCTGGTGGGTTTATCTCCTAACATTTTGCTGGCATCTGTGACTGACATCCTCAAAGGCATGTCACGATAGGGTGTGAAGATGCCAGCCAGAGATGCAGGTGAAACTTTAGAAGCTAAAAACCACCAAACCACAGCCTCACAGCACAGAAAACCCACAACAGCCACTTGGCTGGTAACTTCTTAATATGTTTTGGTTGGCTCTCTAGGCAGCCATTTTGTGCCCCCTTCTGGGAGCCATTTTGGGGTGGAGCCCCCTTCCTCCTGGCAAAATTCAAAGGAGCCCACAGGCTAGATGAGACAGGAGATCCCTGATCTAGTTTGCTTTTGGCTTGTGGCATATCAGGCTTACCTACAAAAACAAACCTGGGTTGTTGGCTGGAAACGTCCAGTTTTCTGCTTGAAACTGACTGCCTCCCTCTGTTGCTGGGTTCGATTCTAGGGGCCGGCTGTTTGTGTACAAAGCCCCGAGCAGCCTCTTACCTGCCAAGCCCTTCCCTCTGCGCATGCTCCAGCACAGCAGTTTAGCGCATCAGTTCAGAGCATCTTGTGGGCGCCAACCTGCAAATGGCCAAGATTGTGCGTACCCCTGCCTTCTCCATTGTGGCCTCCGCATTATGGAACGGCCTGGCTGAGGAGCAGGAACGCTGGGAAACCAAAAAGGTTGAGAAGTCTGTTAGACGTCGGTTAAAATGTGTTAAATATAAATTTTATTGAACTGTGCTTGATCCTGCTCAACAGACAACTATGCCTAAAAATGTCAATAGAAAAGATACATCAGTATCTAGAAACATTATAAAGACATCACTTCGCAGGCCTGCTCTGGACTGAAATGAAATCGGCTATATGTGGCCAAATGTATATCAAAGAGGCAGCCGATTTCATGCCTTCTGTCCAGGCAGGTCTGCAAGTTGGTGACTTTTTGAAAAGCTGCTTGGTGAATGTGAACTCTGTAGGATTCGCAGTATAAACCTTTGGTATTTAGGGGAATACTATTATTGACTTACATTTTACATGCTAGGCTGTAAATACGATCTTTTCTGTGAATATTAGTTCTGTGTGTGTATAGATTGTTTATTTACCACCAAAGAAGATCCAGTGGGATCGAAATATGTCAGATCTTTTGGGGATATATTGTGAATTATTTTGTGTATGACCCTAGCAATTGGGGCTTTGTGATCATTTGTGGTAAAAGTTGTGATACTCTGTGTGTGTGTAGATATTGATGTATTTCTATTGAGATTTTTATGTATCGTTTTCTGTTAACAAGAGTCAAGCACAGTGCAATAAAACATATGTTTAATATATTTTATCAGACATCTGTCAGACTTCTCAACCTTTTTTGGGTTCCTAATTTGTTTTTCAGGTTGGGTCTGGGTTTTCCCCCCCTTTCCCTTCTTTCTTTGGCTGCTAAGAGGTCAGGAACACTCCCATAGCTTGCATAGTTTTGCAGGAAATGTAAAGCAGAATGGTTTTGTTAGGCCCCTGGTCCTTTAGTTAATACATGGATTTTGGGTATGTTGATTAGAAGTGTTTATTGGAAGATAGTGCTGTACCTTATGATTAAGTGCTGTACCTTATGATTCTTGACAAATGTATTTTCTTTTATGTACACTGAGAGCATATGCACCGGAGACAAATTCCTTGTGTGTCCAATCACACTTGGCCAATAAAGATTCTATTCTATTCTATTCTATTCTAGTAAGGTATTTAATGTATTGTCGAAGGCTTTCATGGCCGGAATCACTGGGGTGCTGTGTGGTTTCCGGGCTGTATGGCTGCTAGAACACGGCCATACAGCCCTGAAACCACAGAGCACCCCAGTAAGGTATTTAGTTTGCGAAAGCAAGGTCTGTTTGATCTGGCTTTCTTTAGGATATGTGTTTCTTAGAATTTCCCCCTTCTTTTTTTCCAAAGAGAGTGTGAAAAGAGTTGTTTGGTGCCCCAAGGCCGCCAAGAAACAGATGCTCCTTGAAGGATCTTGTCAGGGCCAGTCAGCCTGGTTTTCTACATTGGTACCAGCAATAAAGATCAGAAGGAAGGAAGATCCATTACATAGACAGACAGGTCTCTTGGAACAATTACCCCAAAGTACCCTTTTGTCCTTCCAAGCACCTTCCTTATCAGCCCCATCAGTCGTAAAAGGAGTGTGTTGAGGGAAGCACCTCTCCAGGCGTCCCTGACACCTCTCCATGAAGTCCATGAGGACACTTTGAGAAAGTGAAAGGGACTGCAAACTGGGCTCCTGTCTATAGGGTGCATTATCTGTTTGCCAAATGGGCTCTTCTGCTGTTCCTGCATTATTTTTTGCTGATGTAAAATCCATTTTTCCGCCGTGTGTCTGTGTGTTGCATCACATCTAACGTTCTGTGCTTGTTTCAGGTTTCTGCAATCCTAGTCCTATTGCATTGCTTGAAAAGGGCAGCTTATTCTCTGCTCCCCGGGCTTTCTTCCACAGCGGGCAAGAAACAGGAGGATATAAAGGAACAGGCTGAGTATGTTGTCCTTTTCCCCCATTCTGCCCTCCCACCTGTGGGATCTTCCCTTTCCTCCTTTTAACTCATTTGGCTTTATGAACCAATGCCTTTCCACCCTCCCACCCTGCCGGGGATAGTTCTCCTTTTATCCAAGTTCCCTCTCTGTCCTGCTTGCTTTCAGTCTTTGAGAGGATTTGTCATTTGATTTGCTTGCTCTGACTAAGGTCCCAAAAGTATGTGTGATTTTTATATGCTGCCAAGTTCCTTGTGGCACAGGAATTCCCAGAACTCTGTATTTCCTCTTGCTTTTCTGTGCTGTTTTTTTAAAGTGTCAATAAAGATGGAAAGCTCATTACCGCCTTTATGTCCTCCCCCAGTCTGCCCCCACCTCAAATTCACTTGAGGCTTGGTGTAAAATTGTGCTGTTGAAAAAGATCTCTCACCCAGGGACTAAAGGCCTGCATGCCCACACATACGCATACACACACACACGCACATTTTTTCCAGGGAACAAGGGAAGCACTAAAACTGAAGAAATAATTTCTGGACATCAATTTTTGCTTCTTTATGAAATGGCAGGCCTTGGTGTGTTTGTTATTGTATTGTTTCTGTACCAGCTTACACTCCTTAGGAAGAACTTTCTGACTGTCAGGGCTGTTCGTCAGTGGAATTCACTGCCTCAGAGTGTAGTGGAGTCTCCTTTGGAGATTTTTTCAACAGAGGCTGGATGAACATATGTCAGGAGTGCTTTGATTGTGTGTTCCTGCACTTCAGGGGGTTGGATTTGATGGCCCTCTGGGACTCTTCCAACTCTGTGATTCTATGTTCCTTGGATCAGTGGTCTGTAAGGGCAGCCCAGGAAAAGGAGACTCTAGACACCTTGATGAAATTTAGGATCCCTTAAGAGAACTCCCCGTCCTCTCTGCTTTACTGTGTTCAAGTGATCATTGAGTTGAAAAATGATTCTTTCTTCTTTTAGGGTTTGGCGACCTTCAAAGACGTATCTGTGTGTTTCTCAGAGGAGTTTCTGCCTCCAGTCGATCCCAGGCAAAGAGGTCTGCATCCAGAAGTCATGGAAGAGATCTGCGAAGATCCGGCCTCTCTTGGTAGGGCTCCATCTTTGCTCTGTTTGACAGAAACTGAAAGGAGGAATTGCTGCTATTGCATCAGTCTGGTGGTGGGATGTCACAAAAGAGATATGTGGCTTGTCCTTTATCCTCTGACCCACCGTCTGTTGCTTTGGAGCATCAGATGTTCATGGACTACAATTCCCATCAGCCCCTGCTGTCTGTTTCCTGGTTGTCTTTTTTTACAAAAATGTATTGCTGATTGAAAATAAGGCAAATATTACAAGAAAGAAAGAAAAAACAAGCGAGATATAGCAAAAGCTAAAAAGAAAAACAAACATTATCAATATCAAACATAGTAACAATAGTGCTAAATGAAAAGAAAAAGAAGAAAGGTTAAGTAACTCTATTTTTACATTTTTTTTTAAAAAAAGTATACAGTTAATATAGAAGTTGTGTCTGGTTGTCTTAAAAAGGCCTTTTCCAAAGTCAGTTTTGGTTCCCGTGTAGAAGAAGTGGGAAATGCAGCTGTTGAGAAAGAGAGAGATGAGCTGGAAACACTTTCCTTCTGGAGTAGAAATCTTTCTCAAGCTAGCAGAATTTTCCCAAAGGTGTGAATCTGCCTAGTCCCTTTTAGATCAATATTGCTCACTCTGGCTCATTCCGCACATGCAGAATAATGCACTTTCAAACTGCTTTCAGTGCTCTTTGAAGCTGTGCGGAATGGCAAAATCCACTTGCAAACAGTTGTGAAAGTGGTTTGAAAACGCATTATTTTGCGTGTGCGGAAGGGGCCTCTGATTGGCAGGGTTGCTCCAAGACCTCAGAAGGAAGGAGATCCTTTGACTCTCAAATGCTGAACTAGCACACCTCCCACTTAGCTCTTTATTTCATTTGTTGTCTGTCTTTTCCTGGACTCTGAAAAGACTGCAGGAAAACCAGTGGGGAAGGAGAGAGGCTCCATTCGGCTGTGAAAGTCAGGCTGCAGTGATGGTTCATTTTGGCCCAAACAGAAGAAGAAGAGTTTGGATTTATACCTGGCCTTTCTCTCCTGCAAGGAGAATCATGTGCTGGAGCAGGGAAACACATCCAGTTCACCAGATAAGAGTCCACCACTGATGGTGAAGAGTGGGGAGTCAAACCCAGTTCTCCAGATCAGAGTTCATCTCTCTTAACCACTGCACCATGCTGCCTCACTAGGTGTTCTCGGGACGTGCATTTGCTAACCTGTGCCTGTGTGACTCTTCCCACTCCTTTGCTGCATCCCAGTTTTGCTCTATGATTGGTGAGTGTGAGGCAGAGACCTTCCTTCCTCCAAACTCACTGCTAAGAACTTCCAGCCTAGCCTTTAGTACCCAAATGGAAGGAATTTGTCCAAGATGGGACTGAAGGCCCCACCCTACATATGGGGGAACCTGCCAAAATTATAGAAAAAGAATTTTTGAAAAAATAGAATAAGTAAGCATAGATGGTAATAAAATAACATGGATCTGTATTTATAATCTTATAAATTTATAAAATAAGCTGTTAATAACTAATATATTGAATAAAAACAACCTTAATGATTAACCATTTAAAGACTAATTAGTTTTAATAACCTTAATGATTAACCATTTAAAGACTAATTAGTTTTAATTACATTCTCAGGTTTTAAACAAAAGCTAATATTCAGTTGCACAAAATAATATTACACTGTCAGCAAAACCTAACACCTGTGGACCCCATATTACATGCAAATATTCCAGATACTCACATTCAGCAGGAAACGCTCAAGAAGGAGAGGAAAGAAGCCCGGCGGAGAACCCTTTTGGGGTACGACTGGTTTCTCTTTAGTATTCCCTTCTGGTAGGGAAGAAGAAGTTTGGATTTATATCCCACCTTTCTCTCCTGTAAGGAGACTCAAGGTGACTTACAAGCTCCTTTCCCTTCCTCTCCCCACAACAGACACACATTGTCAGGTGGGGGAGGGGGGGACTGAGAGAGTCCTGAGAGAACTGTGACTAGCCCAAGGAAGTGTGATGGGACCAGAATGTGGTGACTGACTAACTTTTTTCTCTGTGGTGAAACCAAATACATGTGAACACATAAAGCAGCTTTATGCTGAGTTCATCAAGGCCCTGAACGGCCGACTACTCGGAGTTTCAGTGGCTCTCCGGGGTCTCAGGCGGATGTCCTTCTCATCATCTGCTGTCTGGTCCTTCTTTTAACTGGTGAGCTGGAGACTGAACCTGAGGCCTTCTGCAGCAGGGACGGAGCGAGGGGGAACTGTGCCCGGTGCACTCGTGTGCCCTGCTCGTGTGCCCTGCACCCCTCCAAAACCCCATCCGCCCCAGAACACCCCGCCATGCCCCAGAAGTGCCTCTGCAGGGGCGCATGACCAGTGCATCCCCCTGTCCCCTTGGCGCTACGCCTCTGTTCTGCAGGCCGAGTAGATGGCTCCTCCCCTTATGTCCTGAAGGTGGTCCCTGAGCAGTTGTACCATCAAAGCTTCACTAGCTCCTCCCATGGGGACGACTTTACCACCTGAAGAGGAGGGGGAGTGGAAATGGTTGCCTCCTGCTGGGGACTCTCATCCCCCGGTTCCTTCAGGACTTATAGGGCACAAGGCAGCAGTGAAAGGTATTTGGATAAAAGGAGAGGGAGGACGTATGCCTACAGTGCATCTATTCAGAACCATCCTTCTTGAGCATACAGACCTTAAACCACAAGGGAAGGTGGAGAAGTGATGTTTTAGAATCACAGAGTTGGAACAGACCATCAAGGCCATCCGGTCCAACCCCCTGCCGTGCCAGAAGACACAACCCCCGACAGATGGCCACCCAGCCTCTGTTTAAAAACCTCCAAAGTGGGAGACTTCGCCCCACTCCGAGGCAGTGTATTCCACTGTTGAACAGTCCTTACTGCAGGAAGTTCTTCTAACGTTCAAATGGCCTCTCTTTTCTCATAGTTTAAATCCATTACTCCGTATCCTAGTCCCTGGAGCGGCAGAACACAAGCTTAGAACATAAGTAAGATCATGCCGTTCTTTGATAGGAAGAGGGCTTCTGGCAACTTAAATCCCAGGGTGGGCATGGATTCTGAGCAGGGCATATTGCGGCAACCTCCTTGCAGATAGCTGGTCTCCTTGGTGGATATTGACAGAGCTCTTGGCTCTGTGAAGGCCACATCCTTCATATGGAACCCCTGCTTATTCTGGCCATCAGAATCTTGCCAAGAGAAGGTTCCAAGCGTGGTGCTGTGGTTAAGAGTGGCAGACTCTAATCTGGAGAACTGGATTTCATTCCCTGCTTGTCTTCATGAGTGGGGAATCAAGCCCAGTTCTCCAGGTTAGAGTCCACCTGCTCTTAATCACTATAAGACATCCCATGAATCCCATGTCTTTTAAAAAGTTCTGTGTCTTTCGTCTTGAGTTCTTTTAAATTGGTAATTTGTTTATTTTAATTTGCTTTTTAATTTTGTTAATTTGGACTGTTGATGATTTGTTTCCTTGTAGGCCGGTAGCTAAATTTTTAACTGCCTTGAGTTTGAGGGTATAAGTTGGGAGAGAGATTTTTGAATAAATAAATTCCAGGGTCTCGGGTGGAGCTTTTCCCTGGCTGTCCTAATTTCCATCCTGCAGATGCTAGAAATGCAGCCTTATTGCCAGATATCTAAATCTAATCATAAATTATTCTCTAATGAATGGGAATATCTGTAACTTCCACAGAGTGTGCTGAGTTTGTTCCCTGATCCAAGGCTCTGTTTCTCCTTCTTTGGTATCTCTCTTACTGTAGGTGATCAGCAGGAGAGTGAGAAAAACAGCATGGGAAGGAGACTGAAAGGAAAGCAAGAGAAGGAAAAGGAGGTCATTGCTTTGGAAGGTGGCAACTTACATGAAATTCCAGTCCAAGAAGAATGTCACAAAGGGAACCCTTCTGTTGACCCCGAAAAAACTCTTCTAGCCGGTGAACTCTTCTGTAGTAACTCAGACCTTAGCACATGTGATGGAGTAGATGATGAGGAAGACTCACGTAAATGCTCCATGACCAGAAAAGGTTTTGATGCAAATGCAGGCCAAACAATCCATACAGGGGAGAAACCATATAAATGCTCCGAATGTGGAAAGAGCTTCACCAAGAGAGAGCACCTCACTTCACATCGAAGAACCCACACGGGAGAGAAGCCGTACCAATGTTCAGAGTGTGGGAAGTGCTTCAGTCAGAGCATAAACCTGATTTCTCATCAAAGAATCCATACAGGGGAGAAACCCTATAAGTGCTCTGAGTGTGGGAAGAGCTTCACCCAGCGAGAGCACTTGGCTTCCCATCATAGAATTCATACTGGGGAGAAACCATATCAGTGCTCAGAGTGTGGAATCAGCTTCAGCCAGAGCACAAATCTCACTTCTCATCAGAGAATCCACACTGGAGAGAAACCGTATACATGCGCAGAGTGCGGACGGAGCTTCAGTCGGAGCACGGACCTTGCCATCCATCAAAGAATCCACACTGGGGATAAGCCATATTCGTGCACAGAGTGTAGGAAGAACTTTAGTCGGAGCTCAGACCTTGTTACCCATCTAAGAATCCACACAGGGGAGAAACCCTACAAATGTTCTGTGTGTGAGAAGAGCTTCAGTCAGAGATCAGCGCTTACTTTACATTACAGAACCCACACAGGAGAGAAACCATATGTATGCTCAGAATGTGGAAAAAGCTTCAGTCACAGCAATAGCTTTACTTCCCATCAAAGAATCCACACAGGAGAGAAACCTTATGTATGTACAGAGTGTGGAAAGAGCTTTAGTCAGAGCTCGGACCTTTCTATCCATCAGAGAATCCATACAGGGGAGAAGCCGTATACATGTTGGGATTGTGGAAAGACCTTTAGTCATCGCAACAGCCTTACTTCCCATAAAAGAATGCACACAGGGAAGAAACCATATACATGCTCAGAGTGTGATAAAACCTTCAGTCAGAGCTCAGACCTTGTTATCCATCAGAGAATGCACACAGGGGAGAAACCATTTACATGTCCCGAATGTGGAAAGAGATTTAGTCGGAGTTCAGACCTTGTTATCCATCAAAGGATCCACACAGGAGAGAAACCATATACATGTTCAGAGTGTGAAAAGAGGTTCTGCCGAAGTTCTGACCTTGTTATCCATCAAAGGATCCACACAGGAGAGAAGCCATATCAATGCTCAGAGTGTGGAAAGAGTTTTGCTAAGAGAGAGAACCTGACTTCCCATCAAAAAATCCACACAGGGGAGAAGCCGTACTCATGCATCGTGTGTGGAAAGACCTTCCGTCACAGCTCAGGGCTTACTTCACATCAAAGAATCCACACAGCATAGAAACAGGTCACATGCTTAGAAATATTTTAAATAAATACTTAAATAATGGTCACAGCAAAAGCCTTGATTCTCATCAAAGAATCCACACTGGCCCTGAATTATGAAAGACCTTTAGGTGGAGCTGAAATCCCTGGCCACATTGAATGATTTTCAGTGTGGTGAATCCCAGACATTTTTAAATGTTTAGCATGTGGAAAGGACATTGTCGTTCATGGTAGTTGTATAGGATGGTGAACCTGGGTTTAAACCCAGCGCCACTGAGCCAGGGCTACTCATCCTCCTGGCCCTCCTAGCTCCCAGGCCATTCCACCTACATAAGAATACATAAGAGCTAGCCTGCTGAATCAGACCAGAGTCCATCTAGTCCAGCACTCTGCTACTCGCAGTGGCCCACCAGATACCTTTGGGAGCTCACAGGCAGGAGGTGAAAGCAATGGCCTTCTGCTGCTGCTGCTCCTGAGCACCTGGTCTGCTAAGGCATTTGCAATCTCAGATCAAGGAGACAGCTACAAATAGGAGTAGCAACAGCTACAAATAGGAGTACAAGGCCAGGAAGTGGGCCAGGATGTCATGACCCAAGAAGAAGTCCCCCCTCCCCCAATAAAAGGCTTGTGCTGCTGTTCACCATTTGAGTTTTTATTGCAGGGGGTTGGACTTGATGGCCTTTGAGGTCTCTTCCAACTCCATGACTCTGTGATCAATTGTTGACTAGTTTTGTATATTGTTATTTATTGAATGCTTCAAATTGTGATGGCCTCTCTGAGTCCAGCCTTGGCTAGGGGGAACGGGATATAAATTTAATTAAAAAATAAATAAATCTGTTAGTAGGCCGTCATTTGCCTCTCCAGCATATGTTTATTTGGAAATGAGACAAAGAATGTCCAGATATCATATGTGTGTATGAAAGTTTCATTTAAATTTTGAATTTAATGGTGAAGACAAGACTTTGCGTTGAGTGAGACTTCAGTAACCTTTTGGGGGTCTAGATATAAATCCCAAAGGAACATGCCCCTTTACTATCTGCATGAAAGTCCTTTGTACCTTCCTGCCATGCTCATGTGTAAAAAAGTTTTGCTTATTTCTCCTTCCATGATTGTTGTTAATTAGAACAAACATGGGTATCTGTTTATTCACCGGTCTTTGTTTTCTTATTCTTCGTGTGCCTTGTTTCCTGATTGTCCCAGGTGGTCATCTTTCCCCATACTTGTCGTTAGGTCTCAGACCCTTAAGCCAACTAACGGACTCTGAAGTATTGATCAATAGCGTTTATTGAGCAGGCATCGAAGTAACACACTAGCAAAGCCAGTTCTGCTGAAACTCGCTTTCACAACCCCCTTTATCCCCAAAGCGAGCCCCCCTCCTGTTTCCCAAGAATTTGTGAAAAACAGCCTTTGAAGCTAAGGCGCCAGCAGATAGCAAGAGAAAGCCATCTAGCTTCCGCTGCCCCCCCCCCCCCCCCCCCCAACTCCAGATAATGAAAGCAACATTGTTCCTAAAGGACAAGGGTGCGGGGGAAGCCTAGTTGTCTACAAGCATGTGAAGCCATAATTTCCTATCATTTGTAGTGTTTTATTCCCACTATAATTTTGCTGGTTATACAAATAAAGCTCTTCATTTTTATTCTTTCTGCCTCTCCCTTTACTTGTATCCCAACTTTAATCCTTAAATCTTTGTCATATGTCCATTTCCAGACTGACTCGGCGTGGGGTGGGTAGATTGAGATGCAGCCCCTTCCCTGCATTGGCGAGTCATTGACATTTGCGAGGGGTGGGGAGAAAGCAGCAGTGGGCCTGGACGAATCCTCTTGGTGGGGAGGGGGAAGGGGGGCTGGATTTGGGGGTGTCTTAGGGACACCCCCCCGCCACAGCTGTTCTCAGGGGCAAGAGGCTGGCTGCAGAGGAGGCATCTGTGGGAGAGTGGGAGCATAGGTGTCCCCCCAAGGAGTGGAGGGAGTGGTGCGGCCCCCCAGTCCCGGGATCTTCTCTGGGGTATTCAGTGTTTTTGGAAATGAGGTGCATTTGGGGGGGGGAGTCTAAAGAGGACCTCCCTTTCATTCCCCGAGCAGAGAGCAAAGGGCTCGGAGGGGGAGGGGGGACACCAGACGAGGGTCTCCACTCCAGGGGAGGGAGATGATGCCTCTGGGGCAGAAATCCTCCCGTTGGGGTGCAGAGGAGGGGAATGAAATTTAGGGGCAGAATCCGCTAAGCAGAACCCATAAGAAGGGGGGAGGAGTGAACTGAGAGAAGAGCCCCCCCTCTCCCTCCCCAAGTTCACACACCCCCTTCCTGGGCCAGAAGGAGCCCCCAGAAAAAGAAGAGCCCGGGAATCGAACCCTGCAGCAGAGACCTGAATAGGAAAGGGAGCTCCTATCTGGGGAAGGGACTGATGGGTCATGGCTGGGGAGGGACAGGATATTTGGGCCCACCCCACTCCTCTGCCCCCTCTGCTTCTTGGCAGCCTGATCCCAGCAGGGCTTTCCTTCCCTCCACAACAGGATCCCAAACTATGTAACTGTCTCCTTTGCTCTTTGGGAGAAACGATGGGGGACAAACTCCCCCCCTCCCCCCCCCCAAATCCCCTTTCTCCTCCGTGGGGAAATCCTGGTCCTCTGAGTAGCAGACTGCTTTTCTACTCCCCTGGAGGAGGTGCGTGAAGGAGACAACAGTCCCTGACCTGGTTCATGCAAGCAGAGTACATCCTTTCTCCTTGCAGTGCTAGCTTTCCATGTGAGGGGAGTTTTCCATGATGCAAGTTGTCACGGTCAGGGCTGGACTCTCCCACCTGCCCCCTTGAGCCAGACAGTCCAATTTTGGCTCTTAAGCTGAGCCTGTGGACATGACACCTAAATAGTAAATCTGTAGTGATCCAATGGAAAAAAAATGCATGATTTTGGTACTCCATTTTTTGCATCACAGAACACTCGATCGTGGATTTCTTTACATGCTGTCGGTGGGTATGGACATAATATTTGGTTTGATGGAAACTTTGGTGTGTCCCAGTGCTAAACCCATGAGGATCCATGCTTTGGAATCGTGCTTTTACGCCGTGGCAGAACCACAAAGCCGTGGATGTCTGAATTTTGAAGGGCACTCTTGGGCTGTGAACAGGACCTGTGATTTGATGGTGAATTTCAGGTGACCTAACACAGAAATCTGAAGGATCTGTGCTTTCTTCTGTAAAAATCAGATGATTTCATCAGGATCAGTCTAAATTCATCTAGATATTTTACCCAGTCCCCTTTTGCATCCAACTTTTTGCATCTGAGGTGCAGCATTTTTACAATCTTTTTGGTCCAATTCCTCCCTGTGGGGCTCCCAACCCGGGGGTGGGTTGGGGAGGGGCATCCTGGAGATACAAAAGAGTTTAGGAATTGAAAGAAAAGGATCCCAAAGGCACCTGGTGGGCCACTGCGAGTAGCAGAGTGCTGGACTAGATGGACTCTGGTCTGATCCAGCAGGCTAGTTCTTATGTTCTTATGATCCCCACCCCACCCGCTGAAATCACCCCAGCAGTGTGGCCTGAGCAAGCTTCTCACTTTCCAGAAGCCGTAGAAGGTGGAAATCCATAGAGTGTTACTCAAAGTGGTGGGGGAAGAGAATGGAGCAAGGGGCATGGGGACCGTGGGCATCCCCTGACCCTAACTGCCCTCCCTCCCAAATCCAGGATATTATGAGATTTTCTCCTTTGTTTCCAATTCAGCTCTGCAGGTGAGTTTTTAAGGATCTGTTTCTAAAGACTGTCCCCCCGCCCATTCTCTTTCTCAATGAGAGAAAATTACTCATTTCGTGTAAGGGGGGGCGGGTTGCTTCACAGCACAGGGGGAAAGTATTGTCGAAGGCTTTCACGGCCGGAATCACTGGGGTGCTGTGTGGTTTCCAGGCTGTATGGCCGTGTTCTAGCAGCATTCTCTCCTGACGTTTCGCCTGCATCTGTGGCTGGCATCTTCAGAGGATCTGATAGTAGGAAAAATAGTGGAGTATATATACCTGTTGGAGTGTCCAGGGTGGGGGAAAGAACCATAGTCTGTTAGGGTGCAATTAGCAAGCTAGATTTACATGTGAGTAACAATGAAGATAGCAAAGTCAATAGGCGAGGGCATCTGAATAGAAGTGTCTGGCCTTTGTTCACTTTGATTGTTTGCTGTCTATAATAATCCTGTGTTTCTGTGGAGCTGATTTGTCACTGTCTTGACTCTAGTGTTTTTCAACACTGGAAGCCAAGTTTTGTTCATTTTCATGGTTTGTTCCTTTCTGTTGAAATGGTCCAATTCTGGACCACTCTGACAACCACTGTCAGACCACACAGAGAAGCCACTGAAATCCACAAGCACATGGACAATTTCTTCTCCTAAGGC
The DNA here is from genome assembly GCF_021028975.2 of Sphaerodactylus townsendi. Taxonomy (NCBI): domain Eukaryota; kingdom Metazoa; phylum Chordata; class Lepidosauria; order Squamata; family Sphaerodactylidae; genus Sphaerodactylus; species Sphaerodactylus townsendi. Next base: position 1,544,854 of record NC_059427.1, read on the forward strand.
TTCCCTGCCTGATATTTGTCCAAGTTTTAATCATCTGAATAGGAGAATAAAGAAGGTGAGTGGCGTAGGAGGTTAAGAGCTCGTGCATCTAATCTGGAGGAACCAGGTTTGATTCCCAGCTCTGCCGCCTGAGCTGTGGAGGCTTATCTGGGAATTCAGATTAGCCTGTACACTCCCACACACGCCAGCTGGGTGACCTTGGGCTAGTCACAGCTTCTTGGAGCTCTCCCAGCCCCACCCACCTCACAGGGTGTTTGTTGTGAGGGGGGAAGGGCAAGGAGATTGTCAGCCCCTTTGAGTCTCCTACAGGAGAGAAAGGGGGGATATAAATCCAAACTCTCCTCTTCTTCTCTTCTTCTTATTTCTCCAGATAGTTCACCAGTGCTGAAAGAAAATCCTACCAGATCTACTTAAAGTAAGATGCAGAATTTGGGAACGGGGCAGAGAGAAGTCTGTTATAAGAGAAGTCTGGACACAGTGTGTAACAGACTTCTCTTTGTGATACACCTCTGAAGATGCCAGCCACAGATGCAGGCGAAACGTTAGGAACAAGATCTACCAGACCACGGCCACACAGCCTTAAAACCCACCACAACCAACGTTGAAAGTGATGCTGTTTGGGGGGGTGGGGATGGGGGGAATCTACTCTGAAACAGCATCACTTTCAATGTTGTTTAAACTAGAAAGCCCAGATTCTCCCTTTAAGGTGGATTTAAAAGGAGAATCTGGGCTCTCTAGTGTAAATATTAAAAGTGATGCTGTTTCAGGGTGGATTCCCCCCCCCCAAAAAAAAGTATCACTTTCAATGTTGTTTAAACTAGGGGGCCCCGGGTGTGTTCAGATTTGTGAGTTGGGACATGTTCTATAATGTGATGGTGATTTTGAGATGATGTGGTGCAAAAAAAATTCTTTAGTGGGGGGGTGGCCGCCCATACATCCCATTTTTGCCCAGGGCTCCATTTTCCCTAGCTATGCCTCTGCATCCCTGCCAACCTTCTTGAGCAGTGGTCAAAAGGAAAGTTTACTTCGATGGGATCTGAAACTGATGGGATCCGAAACAGCTCATTCTGCTGAGCATTACTTGGTTATTCTTCCAGCTCCCTGGTAGAACTCAGAGCTGGCCTCCTGCCTGAAGTAAGGAGAGGACACTGGAAAAAGATCCCATCCAGCACTTCCAAAGAACCTCACATCTGACATGTGAGCAAAGACTCCAGCAGAGATACCGCCTGGACTCTCAAAGTCCACCAGAATATTCCAGAACCCAAAGCACTGAGGACACGAGAGAGCCCTTGTGGGATCCTGTGACATGTGTTAAGCAGAGGTTCCCTTACTCCACTTCTGGGGCCCATCAGCCAGATCGGACTGGGACCACGAGAAGATGAGGCCTCCAAACTGCTGTACCCTGCATGAAACATGGATGAAGCCCACATCCAGGAACCCATGTTCAGCTGTTTAAACCTAGGAATTGATATAACTTTTCTCTGGGCTTGATGTTGGATTGCGAGATTGTAAGATTATGTACAGTACTTAAAAAGACTAGAATCAAGACAATGGTTAGTGAACACCGCCCAGAATCAGGATGTCTCCAGACAGGAAGCAATCACATGGATTCAAATGCCAGGCAACTGCTATGCAGATGCCCTCACTAATTGATCATGCAACTTCACCGTTACTTACATGTGCTAAAATGGATGTTAAAATTCTACTCAGCATATGAAAATCACACTTGATAACTGCACCCTTCACACTTGTTTACCAATGTTTCTCCCACCCTGGACATTCCATGGGTATATATACTCCACTTGCTTTACTACCATCAGATCCTCTGAAGATGCCAGCCACAGATGCAGGTGAAACATCAGGAGAAAATGCTACTAGAACACGCCCGTACAGCCCAAAAACGACACAACACCCCAGTGACTCCGGCCATGAAAGCCTTCATAAGAACATAAGAACACAAGAACAAGCCAGTTGGATCAGACCAGAGTCCATCTAGTCCAGCACTCTGCTACTCGCAGTGGCCCACCACGTGCCTTTGGGAGCTCACGTGCAGGATGTGAAAGCAATGGCCTGCTGCTGCTGCTGCTCCTGAGCACCTGGCAGGTAAGGCATTTGCAATCTCAGATCAAGGAGGATCAAGATTGGTAGCCATAGATCGACTTCTCCTCCATAAATCTGTCCAAGCCCCCTTTAAAGCTATCCAGGTTAGTGGCCATCACCACCTCCTGTGGCAGCATATTCCAAATACCAATCACACGTTGCGTGAAGAAGTGTTTCCTTTTATTAGTCCTAATTCTTCCCCCCAGCATTTTCAATGGATGCCCCCTGGTTCTAGTATTGTGAGAAAGAGAGAAAAATTATCTCTGTCAACATTTTCTACCCCATGCATAATCTTACAGACTTCAATCATATCCCCCCTCAGACATCTCCTCTCCAAACTAAAGAGTCCCAAATGCTGCAGCCTCTCCTCATAAAGAAGGTGCTCCAGTCCCTCAATCATCCTCGTTGCCCTTCTCTGCACTTTTTCTATCTCTTCGATATCCTTTTTGAGATGTGGCGACCAGAACTGAACACAGTACTCCATGTGCGGTTGTACCACGGCTTTATATAAGGGCATGACAATCCTTGCAGTTTTATTCTCAATTCTTTTCCTAATTATCCTCAGCATAGACTGCAGTGGTGGCGAACCTTTGGCACTCCAGATGTTATGGACTACAATTCCCATCAGCCCCTTGTAAAGGATTCAATGGTGTTGATGGTGAAGTAACCTTGAGTGCATTCCACAGCCCGGGCGATGGGCCAGATGCATCCCGGCCGGAGACTTTTATCTTCTAAGCGCTGGGAGATGAAGTCTCCCGTTCCCATATGGGAAGCAGGAGGGGGGGGGATGGGGTGAATGGTATTATAACCTGTGCTTCTGGCGGGAAGTGTCATTCCTGCCACTGCGTGTACTTGAGCTTTCTAAGATGTCTTAATAAATGGACTTTTACTACCAAAGCCTTTTATTTCTGCGTCTATGGAATTCCTTACACCCCTGCAATTGGCCATGCTGACAGGGGCTGATGGGAATTGTAGTTCATAACATCTGGAGTGCCAAAGGTTCGCCACCACGGGCATAGAGTTTGCCTTTTTCACAGCTGCCATGCATTGAGTTGACATTCCCATGGAACTATCAACTAAGACGCCCAAATCCCTTTCCTGGTCTGTGACTGATAGCACTGACCCTTGTAGCGTGTATGTGAAGTTTGGATTTTTTGCCCCTATGTGCATCACTTTACATTTTGCTACATTGAACTGCATTTGCCATTTCTTAGCCCACTCTCACCTAATTTATCAAAGGTCCACTTGGAGCTCTTTCAACCGCCAATCGCTTTGGGTTCTCACCTTCACCCTGGCCCTAATTTGGTATCATCTGCAAACTTGGCCACCACGCTACCCGCCCCATTTCCAGGTCATAACCTATATGAATAGGTTAAAGAGCACCGGTCCCAAAACAGATCCTTGGGGGACACCACTCCCTACATCTCTCCATTGTGAGAACTTCCCATTTACACCCACTCTTTGCTTCCTGTTCCTCAACCAGTTGTTTCCTGTTTGTTTCCTGTTCCCCCTTATCCACATGTCTGTTTACACCCTCAAAAAACTCTAGTAAGTTTGTAAGACAGGACTTGCCTCTGCAAAAGCCATGCTGACTCTTTCTCAGCAGGTCTTGCTTTTCTACATATTTTATAATTTTATCTTTAATGATAGATTCTACTAATTTACCAGGAACAGATGTCAAACTGACTGGCCTATAATTTCCAGGGTCCCCCCTAGATCCTTTCTTGAAGATTGGTGTGACATTGGCCATCTTCCAATCTTCAGGGATAGAGCCTGATTTCAGGGATAAGTTGCATATTAAAGTGAGAAGATCAGCAATTTCACGCTTGAGCTCTTTAAGAACTCTTGGATGAATGCAATCTGGGCCAGGGGATTTGGTAGCATTTAGTTTATCAATGGCTGCCAGAATTTCTCTTCCTTTTGTCTACCACCTTCATCTCTCGGCTAGTTCCTCGGATTTGCCTCCTAAGAAGCTTGGTTCAGGTGCAGGAATTTTCCTCACCTCCTCTTGGGTGAAGACAGATGCAAAGAATTCATTCAGCTTCTTTGCAATCTCCCTGTCATCTTTTAGCACACCCTTTGTTCCTTTGTCATCTAACGGGCCTACCACTTCCCTAGCTGGCTTCCTGCTTTTGATGTACTTGAAGAACTGTTTGTTGCTGGTCTTGATGTTCGCAGCCATGCGTTCCTCCTAATCCTTTTTTGCCCCCCTTACAGCTAACTTGCTTCTCTTTTGCCACCATTTGTGTTCCCTCTCATATCGTTCATCAGTCAAAGTGGACTTCCATTTTCTAAAAGACATTTTCTTTTTTCTGATAATTTCCTCAACCTCTCTTGTTAACCATAGTGGCTTTCTTTTGGACTGGGTGCCGCCTTTCCTAACCAAAGATTACATTGGGAGGTTTCCGAACCTCTCATCCACAAGAGATCTCGAAAGCATTCCGACAATTACAAAAAGATTTATATTTTGTCACGCAACCAACCAAAATAACAGGCATCATTTACCGGGGATGGGGCTTCCTGAAGAGGTAAGGGAGGCCCTCCCTGGAAATCTTCAGAAGGTGTTGAGAGACCTGCTTCCTTCCAAGGGCTTGTCTGGGGGTATGAGGAACAGGCATTGTTTAAGGGAGTGAAACAGGGGATATGAGGGGTTGGCTGGTTTGTTTTAATTTCATTTACTGAAAGATATGTCTTTAGCACACAGGCTTTTGGAAAAAATAATGGAACAATAATGGAAATACATGGGAAAGAAACATTACATACATATTATAAGTTAGCCAATTAAATCTACAATTCAAACAGCCACAGAACCACAGGGTTTTTCACTAATCCCTGAATGAATGGCAGGTTGAATTTTTAATGCAAGATATATTATGTACAGCCTCAGAGATATGACTTGCATGCCTTGACAGAAGATTGGAAGATGGTAGTTATCAGTTAAGCTCTTGAACTGCTTAAAGGTTATTCAAGTAGCCAAATGAAATTGAAAATCTTGACAGATGAGTGAGAAAACTAATTGCTAAAAATAAAAAGAAGCAAAAGATTACAGAAATAGAATCAACAGACTCAGTGAAGCATTCCAGGTATACACACATGGGAATAAAAAGAACTCTTATAATAAAACAGAAATGGAACAGAAAAGAACACAATGAAGAGCAAGAGAACTAACTACGCCAACTGAATCTCATTACACATTCTGAGCATGATGCTGTTGAAGACTGCAACTTTGACTTTCTGCTCTCCAGGGAGTGCCCTTCCAAAATACTAATGGGTAATGGGAATCAAATTGGGGTGCCTCATCTGACTGTACAGGGGCCTAACAATAAGCACTACCAAGGTCTTCCTTTTGTGTTAGTTCTTCAATGCTGTTGAAGAGTGCCACTGTGACTGAATCTTTTTCCAAACTCTGAGCATTCAAAGGGCCTCTCCCCTGTGTTAGTTCTTTGATGCTGTTGAAGAGAGCCAGTATGACTGAATCTCTTTCCACACTCTGAGCATTCAAAAGGTCTCTCCTTTGTGTGAGTTCTTTGATGCTTTTGAAGATTGCCACTACAATTGAATCTCTTTCTGAATGCTCACTCTGAGTATTCAAAAGGTCTCTCCTTTGTGTGAGTTCTTTGATGCACATGAAGAGTGCTACTGTGACTGAATCTCTTTCCACACTCTAAGCATTCAAAAGGTGAGTGTGAGTTCTTTATGTGAGTTCTTTGATGCTGGTGAAGACCACCACTTTGATTGAATCTCTTTCCGCACTCTGAGTACTCAAAAGGTCTCTCCTTTGTGTGAGTTCTTTGATGCTTTTGAAGATTGCCACTACAATTGAATCTCTTTCTGAATGCTCACTCTGAGTATTCAAAAGGTCTCTCCTTTGTGTGAGTTCTTTGATGCACATGAAGAGTGCTACTGTGACTGAATCTCTTTCCACACTCTAAGCATTCAAAAGGTGAGTGTGAGTTCTTTATGTGAGTTCTTTGATGCTGGTGAAGACCACCACTTTGATTGAATCTCTTTCAAGACTCTGAGCACTCAAAAGGTCTCTCCTTTGTGTGAGTTCTTTGATGCTTTGAAGATTGCCACTACAATTGAATCTCTTTCTGAATGCTCACTCTGAGTATTCAAAAGGCCCCTCCTTTGTGTGAGTTCTTTGATGCACATGAAGAGTGCTACTGTGACTGGAATCTCTTTCCACACTCTAAGCATTCAAAAGGTGAGTGTGAGTTCTTTATGTGAGTTCTTTGATGCTGGTGAAGACCACCACTTTGATTGAATCTCTTTCCTCAAGACTCTGAGCACTCAAAAGGTCTCTCCTTTGTGTGAGTTCTTTGATGCTTTTGAAGATTGCCACTACAATTGAATCTCTTTCTGAATGCTCACTCTGGAGTATTCAAAAGGTCTCTCTCTTTATGTGAGTTCTTTGATGCACATGAAGAGTGCTACTGTGACTGAATCTCTTTCCACACTCTAAGCATTCAAAAGGTGAGTGTGAGTTCTTTATGTGAGTTCTTTGATGCTGGTGAAGACCACCACTTTGATTAAATCTCTTTCCAAGACTCTGAGCACTCAAAAGGTCTCTCCTTTGTGTGAGTTCTTTGATGCTTTTGAAGATTGCCACTACAATTGAATCTCTTTCTGAATGCTCACTCTGAGTATTCAAAAGGTCTCTCCTTTGTGTGAGTTCTTTGATGCACATGAAGAGTGCTACTGTGACTGAATCTCTTTCCACACTCTAAGCATTCAAAAGGTGAGTGTGAGTTCTTTATGTGAGTTCTTTGGTGCTGGTGAAGACCACCACTTTGATTGAATCTCTTTCCGCACTCTGAGCACTCAAAAGGTCTCTCCTTTGTGTGAGTTCTTTGATGCTTTTGAAGATTGCCACTACAATTGAATCTCTTTCTGAATGCTCACTCTGAGTATTCAAAAGGTCTCTCCTTTGTGTGAGTTCTTTGATGCACATGAAGAGTGCTACTGTGACTGAATCTCTTTCCACACTCTAAGCATTCAAAAGGTGAGTGTGAGTTCTTTATGTGAGTTCTTTGATGCTGGTGAAGACCACCACTTTGATTGAATCTCTTTCCGCACTCTGAGCACTCAAAAGGTCTCTCCTTTGTGTGAGTTCTTTGATGCTTTTGAAGATTGCCACTACAATTGAATCTCTTTCTGAATGCTCACTCTGAGTATTCAAAAGGTCTCTCCTTTGTGTGAGTTCTTTGATGCACATGAAGAGTGCTACTGTGACTGAATCTCTTTCCACACTCTAAGCATTCAAAAGGTGAGTGTGAGTTCTTTATGTGAGTTCTTTGATGCTGGTGAAGATTGCCACTTTGATTGAATCTCTTTCCACACTCTGAGCATTCAAAAGGTCTCTCCTTTGTGTGAGTTCTTTGATGCTTTTGAAGATTGCCACTACAATTGAATCTCTTTCTGAATGCTCACTCTGAGTATTCAAAAGGTCTCTCCTTTGTGTGAGTTCTTTGATGCACATGAAGAGTGCTACTGTGACTGAATCTCTTTCCACACTCTAAGCATTCAAAAGGTGAGTGTGAGTTCTTTATGTGAGTTCTTTGATGCTGGTGAAGACCACCACTTTGATTGAATCTCTTTCCGCACTCTGAGCACTCAAAAGGTCTCTCTCCTTTGTGTGAGTTCTTTGATGCTTTTGAAGATTGCCACTACAATTGAATCTCTTTCTGAATGCTCACTCTGAGTATTCAAAAGGTCTCTCCTTTGTGTGAGTTCTTTGATGCACATGAAGAGTGCTACTGTGACTGAATCTCTTTCCACACTCCTAAGCCTTCAAAAGGTGAGTGTGAGTTCTTTATGTGAGTTCTTTGATGCTGGTGAAGACCACCACTTTGATTGAATCTCTTTCCGCACTCTGAGCACTCAAAGGTCTCTCCTTTGTGTGAGTTCTTTGATGCTTTTGAAGATTGCCACTAAAAGTGAATCTCTTTCTGAATGCTCACTCTGAGTATTCAAAAGTCCTAGTGAGTTCTTTGATGCACATGAAGAGTGCTACTGTGACTGAATCTCTTTCCACACTCTAAGCATTCAAAGCAGGTGAGTGTGAGTTCTTTATGTGAGTTCTTTGATGCTGGTGAAGACCACCACTTTGATTGAATCTCTTTCCAGCACTCTGAGCACTCAAAAGGTCTCTCCTTTGTGTGAGGTTCTTTGATGCTTTTGAAGATTGCCACTACAATTGAATCTCTTTCTGAATGCTCCGTCTGAGTATTCAAAAGGTCTTGTAGTTGTGTGAGTTCTTTGATGCACATGAAGAGTGCTACTGTGACTGAATCTCTTTCCACACTCTAAGCATTCAAAAGGTGAGTGTGAGTTCTTTATGTGAGTTCTTTGATGCTGGTGAAGACCACCACTTTGATTGAATCTCTTTCCGCACTCTGAGCACTCAAAAGGTCTCTCCTTTGTGTGAGTTCTTTGATGCTTTTGAAGATTGCCACTACAATTGAATCTCTTTCTGAATGCTCATTCTGAGTATTCAAAAGGTGAGTTCTTTGATGCACATGAAGAGTGCTACTGTGACTGAATCTCTTTCCACACTCTAAGCATTCAAAAGGTGAGTGTGAGTTCTTTATGTGAGTTCTTTGATGCTGGTGAAGACCACCACTTTGATTGAATCTCTTTCCGCACTCTGAGTACTCAAAAGGTCTCTCCTTTGTGTGAGTTCTTTGATGCTTTTGAAGATTGCCACTACAATTGAATCTCTTTCTGAATGCTCACTCTGAGTATTCAAAAGGTCTCTCCTTTGTGTGAGTTCTTTGATGCACATGAAGAGTGCTACTGTGACTGAATCTCTTTCCACACTCTAAGCATTCAAAAGGTGAGTGTGAGTTCTTTATTGGAGTTCTTTGATTCTGGTGAAAACCACCACTTTGGTTGAATCTCTTTCCGCCTCTAGGTACTCAAAGGGTCTCTCCTTTTATTAGCAGAGGTTCTTTGATGCTTGAGAAGATTGCCACTAGTGAATCTCTTTCTGAATGCTCACTCTGAGTATTCAAAAGGTCTCTCCTTTGTGTGAGTTCTTTGATGCACATGAAGAGTGCTACTGTGACTGAATCTCTTTCCACACTCTAAGCATTCAAAAGGTGAGTGTGAGTTCTTTATGTGAGTTCTTTGATGCTGGTGAAGACCACCACTTTGATTGAATCTCTTTCCGCACTCTGAGCACTCAAAAGGTCTCTCCTTTGTGTGAGTTCTTTGATGCACATGATAAGCGCTACGGTGACTAAATCTCTTTCCACACTCTGAGCATTCAAAAGGCCTCTCATTTGTGTGAGTTCTTTGATGCTGGTGAAGATTGCCACTTTGACTGAATCTCTTTCCGCACTCTGAGCATTCAAAAGGTCTCTCCTTTGTGTGAGTTCTTTGATGCTGGTGAAGACCACCACTTTGACTGAATCTCTTTCCGCACTCTGAGCATTCAAAAGGTCTCTCCTTTGTGTGAGTTCTTTGATGCACATGAAGAGTGCTACAGTGACTAAATCTCTTTCCGCACTCTGAGCATTCAAAAGGTCTCTCCTTTGTGTGAGTTCTTTGATGCTGGTGAAGACCACCACTTTGACTGAATCTCTTTCCACACTCTGAGCATTCAAAAGGTCTCTCCCCTGTGTGAGTTCTTTGATGCACATGAAGACTGCCACTCTGACTGAATCTCTTTCCGCACTCTGAGCATTCAAAAAGTCTCTCCTTTGTGTGAGTTCTTTGATGGTGTTGAAGACTGCCACTTTGACTGAATCTCTTTCCACACTCTGAGCATTCAAAAGGTCTCTCCTTTGTGTGAGTTCTTTGATGCACATGAAGAGTGCCACTTTGACTGAATCTCTTTCCACACTCTGAGCATTCAAATGGCCTCTCCTTTGTGTGAGTTCTTTGATGCAGTTGAAGATAGCCACTCCGACTGAATCTCTTTCCACACTCAAAGCATTCAAAAGGTTTCTCCTTTGTGTGAGTTCTTTGATGGTGTTGAAGACTGCCACTTTGACTGAATCTCTTTCCGCACTCTGAGCATTCAAAAGGTCTCTCCTTTGTGTGAGTTTTTTGATGCACATGAAGAGTGCTATTGTGACTGAATCCCTTTCCGCACTCTGAGCATTCAAAAGGTCTCTCCTTTGTGTGTGTTCTTTGATGCCTTTTAAGGTCACCACTGTGACTGAATCTCTTTCCACACTCTGAGCATTCAAAAGGTCGCTCCTTTGTGTGTGTTCTTTGATGCCCTTGAAGATTGCCACTCCGACTGAATCTCCTTCCACACTCTGAGCATTCAAAAGGTCTCTCCTTTGTGTGAGTTCTTTGATGCTCTTGAAGGGTGTCACTCCGACTGAATCTCTTTCCACACTCTGAGCATTCAAAAGGTCTCTCCCCTGTGTGAGTTCTTTGATGCTGTTGAAGAGTGCCACTGTGTCTGAATCTCTTTCCACACTCTGAGCATTCAAAAGGTCTCTCCTTTGTGTGAGTTCTTTGATGCACATGAAGAGTGCCACTTTGACTGAATCTCTTTCCACACTCTGAGCATTCAAATGGCCTCTCCTTTGTGTGAGTTCTTTGATGCACAAGGAGCTTTGATCTGCAGCTGAAGAACTTTCCACACCAAAAACATTTCTGCCCCCTCGGTATACTATTGTTTGGAATGTGTACATTACCCTTTCTTTTATGAGAGAAGGCCATTCCCCTCTCTGAGTAGATTAGTGGCTTCTCTCCTGAATGAGTCTTTTGGTGTTGAAAAAGATTTGATTTTTGGGAGAAGTTCTTGCCACAGTCCGCGCAGTTGTAAAGTTTCTCTTTTTTGTGGTTTTTTTTATGTCTAAGGAGCTCCAATCTGCAAAGGAAAGTCTTGCCACACTCCAAGCATTGAAGAGTCTTCTTTCCACTGTGCATTTGCAAATGGATCTCATATTGGCTTTGATCTGAGAAGTTCATTCCACACTCATATGCTGGGATTTCACAGAAGCCTACTTCTTGGGATTGAATGGCCTTATCCCTTGTCTTGTCTGCATGGCTTCCCTCCTTCCTCGGCGGTCCATCTCTGTCCTCAAACTTTTCTTCAGAATCATCATCCTTGTCTTTTTCCACAGAGGACCCCTGGAATAGCCCCACCATCTCCTCTACATGTGCTGCTGGAAGACAGAAAGAGGTCCAGTCAGCACCTCGACAAGAATGTGATTTGCAAGCCCCTTGGAGGATCGTTATGGTAGAGAAAAGTGGGGCATAAAAGCCTTTCCTTCCTCTTCCTCCTCAATTGAATCATCAGTAGCAGAGACTCAAAAGAGCCACGTGACAAGTCAAATGTGAACAGTGGGGGGGGGGGATTCCCCACTTGAAGCCTTTACAGCAGTGGTTCTCAACCTGGGGGTCGGGACCCCTCTGGGGGTCGAACGACCCTTTCACAGGGGTCGCCTAAAACTCTCTGAGTTTTATAATTTGCGGTTTTAATGGTATTTATATATTCCAATTATATGAATCTTTTATTGGAAGCTGCCTTGAGCTTAAATTTTTTAAACAGTACTTTTTCTCTACCTTTAAAAAGTACCAAAGCAGCTTTCAATTCCCTTCCCTTCCCCTCCCCACAACACATATCTCTGGCTGAGAGAGCTTTGATAGAACTGTGCCTAGCCCAAGGTCATTCAGCAGGCTTCATGTGGAGGAGCCAGGAATCAGACCCTCTTCTCCAGATCAGAGTCCACCACTCTCAAAGATTAAATCGTGCTGGCTCTACAGAGCACAGCCAGAGGGGATCACTACAACACCAGCTGGAGGACAAGTGTGTTCTCACGGTTGGTAACTGAGAAATTGGGATGTGGAGCCTTCCAAAGTCTTCCTGAAGGGCTCTCGGTCCTGCATGGACTACAGCCTGAAGAAACCTCTCTGGTTTGGGTGATGGCAGTAACCCTAGCATCAGGCGAGCCCTGTTGAGTATTGCTTTCGCTGCCCCCCCACCAACCATGAGGCCTCCACAAGCGGGAAAGTAGCAGAACAGGTGTCAACACAATATCTTGCTGTTCAGGATTTCAATCCATACGTCTCCCCAAAGGCAGAAATGTGTCCCTCTGGCACCTGTGAGAGCTCTTACCCAGACACGCGACGCTCCTGTAGTTCTCCAGCATGACTTCCTCGTAGAGAGCTCTTTGGTCTGGATCCAGCAGCGCCCACTCTGCCTCGGTGAAATACACGGCCACCTCCTCAAAGGAAAATGGAGGCTGAAAGGGGGAAAATAACAGATTCCCTTGTCAGAGGTTACGTCAGGCAGAGACGGCAGGCTGGAAAGGGACGCTGTCGGAGGTGCAGGATGGAGAGGTCTTGTGTGTGGGGAGTGGTGTTCAGAGCCCCTTCCCCGGATTCCTCAGCACCAACTGAGGCAGAAAAGCTCCCCCGAGAAAGGAGGGGGGACCCCGGCTGCCCCCTGCTCATCTCCCCTACCTGGACTGGAGGTGCTGCCGCTGTTTCCACACCTGCGCAAGGAGGGCGGCTCAAGACGGTTCCTTGACTGCCTGAGAGGGAGGGAAAAGTGGGAGAAAGACCGTTAGCCTCCACTTCCTAGTCTGGTGGCTTGTGCGAATTGTGCTTCATGCTCCCCCTTTCCCAGGGCTGTGGAACCTTGCCCCGTGGACACTCAAACAGAACTTTAACCCTTTCTAGTAGGAACTGGGAGAGGCAGAACAGAAGCAAAATGGACCCGTGAGCCTTGTAGGGCCATAAGGGACACGGTGACGTTACAGACTTCTGTGACGCTTGAAACTTGGCCTGTGAACCCTGGAACTGCAAAATGTGAGAGCATCTCTGCTGGATCAGACCAAAGGCCCAGACACGCCATTCTCCCACCAGCTGAGCCCTTCCAGACACCCTGGAGTCCACACCGGTGGGCAGAAAAGGTGACACAAATGATGCCACGTGGAACCTCTCTGCCATATCGGGCCAGAAAAACAAAAACCAGACCTGAACTGAGCACATCTGGAAACTGTGGGTGATAACAATGAGTGTCTGTAACATCTACTGATCTTCTACTGTCACACCTGGGTTTTTGGCCAAAGGCAAGTTCAATGTGGCATCACATCTACTACCCCAAGGCCCCCCACCCCCCACCCCCCGGGGCATCCCTCATCCAGCATCCGAATTCCTACAGCGGCTCGTCGGATATCTCAATAAGCAAGAGACAAAAGACATTTGCCCATTCTTTCTGACCCCTACCAACTGTTGTTTTCACCAGAACATGTAGGCTTTATTTAGTCACAATTCTGAAGAGCTCATACAAGGTTCGTCTTTTCTTCTAAACAAACGTGAATTCCTCTCATGAACAAGGAGGAGCCCGAATATATCAATCCACGCGTGGAACGGCCTTCGTTAATTTGTCTAGCCCCCTTTTACGGGCATCACAGGTAGTGAACACTGAATGCCACAAGATGGGTGAAGAAGCCGTTCATGTTTCCTGACCAGAATCCTCTACCCATCGCAACAGTTGGGTGACCCAACCCCACCCAGGCTCAGTGACTCCTTACTGGGTGAGAGGGCATCTTGGCTACGCTCTTGGGCCGGGGCTGGCTCCACTTCCTCCAGCGGACCTCCTTCCTCCTCCTCCCGAGAGAACGCTGCTTCCATCCTCACTGATGGGCCCCACCCCTGAAATAGCAACAAGGGAGACAGGTTAGAGATGCCATAGAAGACGCCCAGGAACAGATCCCAGACTCTGCACCTGTCTCTCAGCAGACATAGGACGTTTCTCTCCCCCAAATCCTGGGGAATTATCTGGATGGACAACAAATTCCCTAGAAGAAGCGGCTGCTGAAGCAGGTCGTGAAACCCTCCCAGTTGGATGATTGACACCTGAACAAATATCAGGCAGAAAAGCTTTAGGAAAGTATCAGGTATTGTTGTTTGAATTGGACATAGCTGGAAAGAGAAGCCCTCACCTGTTCTGCCTGCCTCTTCTCCTCGGCCTGACTCAGGAGGAAACCCTCGGCCAGGGCCACCGCCTGGGAGCTGCTCTCCGGCCCACACCCTCTGACCCAGCACTGCATTTCATGGGGCAGGATGGTCAGGAACCGCTCCAGGGTCACCAGGTCCAGGATCTGCTTCTTGGAGTTTCTCTCCAGCTTCAGCCAGCGACTGCAAAGTCCATGGAGCCGGCTGCAAACTTCGCGAGGCCCATCAGCATCATGGTAGCGGAACTCCCGGAAGTGTCGGCAAAGCACTTCTGAGTTCAGGGTCCCCCGATCCCAGACTTCTGGCATGGCTCCCTCCCAGAATGCAGCACCACTCCCAGATTGGATGGAACAGGGGTCTTTCCTTGATGTCTCTCCAAGTCCAGGTCCTTCTGGGCTCTGCCCTTCCATCTCCTTCCCCTTCTGTTGGGTCACCTGCAAGACTGAACAGATGTCGTCTCCCATTTAGCCGTGAACAGTTCGCCCTTCCCTGCCTCTGCCGGGCTGAGAGAGTCTAAAAAAACCGCGACCGGCCCAAGGTCACCACCCAGGTCACGAGAGGGAAATCAAACTCGGTTCTCCAGGCTAGATTCCCACCACGCTGTTGGCCACAGCACCAGACTTGTGCCTTCAGAGCCGTAAGCAGGTTTTTAAAAAGCTTTCTGTCCTGGGAGACCCCACAAAGTTCAGCCACCTCAGAGGGTGGCACGGAAGAGTGGCGGGGGGGAGAAGACAATTAGGCCATCCGAAGCAGCCCTGCACATAACCCTCCCCCATTCAATTGAGCTCCCCCCCCCCCGAAAAAAGGAGTTTTTTAGGACTGCATTGAAACATCTCGTCTGTTTCTCCACCGAACATGGCAGCGGGGCCACCCCCTACTTCTCCTCCGTGATTCTGCCCTCTTGGGGAGGGTCACCTTCTCCTGCTTGGGGAACTCCTGGGATTTTTTTAGAGGACTCCAGTTTCTCCTAGACTCTATGGTATACACCAGGTGCCTGCAAATTATAGTTATCCAGATGTTTATGGACTACAATTCCCATCAGCCCTGCCACTTGGCCATGCTGGCATGGGCTGATGGGCATTGTAGTCCATGAACACTTGGAGAGCCATAGTTTGCAGACCCCTGGAATAGATCATAATTTCCCACCTCTGAAGGCCTTCTGCGGCTGCTGCACCCAAGACCTGGTCTGCTAAGGCACCTCTTCTAAATCATTGATTATATGTGAAGATCAGACGGGGGCAACCTCTGTGTGGCAGAACGAAGAGGCCGTTGTGGGGAGAGGGGAGAATTGAGTGTCATTTTGTCCAGACCTCCGGCTCTAAGGTCACCCCGCCAAGCGTAACGTCTACTTAATTCAAAACAGATAATAAAGAAATACTTGGTGTTTTATAAGACACAAGGTACAGAACAGCAATGAAGCATGCGGAACAGTAATTAACACATACCAGTTCAGGCCCGTTTGCTGACTTCTGTCCAGCTAGTCCAGAAAAGGAGAACAGACTTCAAGCTCTTTCCCTGCCTCCGTGCGTCGTCTCGTTCTCTCTTTTCAGGAGTTTTTTGGGGCCCTGGAATGTGCAGCTTTATAAAAAGTCCACAGTCCTCCTGAGATAAGCGACCGGCAGCTTCAGACCCTCCAATCGCCCTGAGAAGATTCCTGTGACATCCAATGAAAACATTCATAGCAACTATCACAATACAGAGTACTAATAGCCAATTAATAACATTGACACAACCCCCCCCCCCCTTCCAATCGTCATTTGAGAGATTCTCACACCCAAAATTAAAGAATAGGAAGCCTAGAGTTTCTGGAGGGAGGGGGTTGTCTGCTCAGAACTAGCTCCCCCCCTTCCCCGCGCCTCTTTATTTTGCTGCTGTGTTTCTGTAACATTCTTAAGTAAAGTTATTTTTTCTTCAAAAGCAGCAGTGTTCAATCCCTCTAACAGTTCACGGCCAAAGTCTGCAAGGCACAAATCAGGCATCCACAACTTTGCGGCAGCACCACGATGCAAAAGCAGAGCTCCCAATCTTGGATCCTCTCTGTGTTTTCATTAGATCACTCCAGATTTCCTGTCAAATTACATACAATGTCCATAGCCACAAATGAAGAGCTAAAAACTGGACCGTCTGGCTCGAGGAGGCAGGAGGGAGATGAAGGCTCTGAACTCATTGGGAACTAATAAGGTTTCTTTGCATCACGGAAGGCTCTCCACAGATAGAAAGCTAGCAATGCAAGGAGGAAGGTTGTACCCACTGTCTTTGCTTGCATGAATCAGGCCAGAGACTGCTGTCTTCCAGGCACGCTGGATGGGGGCCTCCATTTTTTTCTTCCACCCAGCACTGCTGACCCTCGAGAGATCCAGCAAATCCAGTTCACCATCACAAGGAGCGTGGGGGGAGCCCTCCCCTTGACTCCACCCAGGGGAGTAGAAAAGTGCCCCCCAACTTAGAGGACCAGGACTTTGAAAGGGAGGAGAAGGAGAAAGGACTGGGCCAGGCTGCCAAGAAGCAGAGGGGGCAGAGGAATGGGGGTGGGCTCCCCCCAAATTTCTTGGGGCCCCCCTCAGCCTTGATCAATTAGCCCCCTCCCCCAGTCTAAAGCAGACAGGAGCTCCCTTTCCTATCCATGTCTCTTACAAGAAGGGCTTCATTTCCCGGCTCTTCTATCTCTGAGGGCTTCTTTGTTTTGAACTAAGAGGCTTTTCCAGGCAAGGGGGGGGGGGGGTGAGAACTTGGGGGGAGGGGCACTCCTCCCACTTCCCTGGTGCTCCCCCCTTCTTTTGGGTCCTGCCTAGAAAATCTGCCCCTCCATTTCAACCCCTCCTCTGGCCCCCAGAACCCCTCGTCTGTTCCTGCCCTCCCCCACCCCACCCCTTTGCTCTCTGCTAGGGCATTGGGGGGGGGCGGGTTGGGCAGACTCCGCCCCCAGTCTGAATGAGCATCGTTTGCAAAGACGCTGAATGCCCCAGAGAAGATGGGGGGGTCCCCAACGCGCACTCCCCTCCCTGGTGGAGTATATACTCCCCCCTCACCCAGATTCCCTGTCTGATGCCAGCCTCTTGCCCCTGAAAGCAGCCACCAGGGGGTCCGACCCTAAGCAGCCCCCACTCCCCGATCCAGCCCCCCCCCCCACCAGCCCCCTTCACTCACTGGGGAGGGGGTTGCCGATGGTGCTGCAGGAGTGGGGGGAAAGGGCTCTTTCCCGCCTGCAGACCAAACGAAAGGAGGTCTCTCTGGGTAGGAGCTCATCAACTTGGGGCGGAGACAGCCGGTGGGGGTGGGGGGTGGGGGGTGGGGGGGTGGGAAGTGGGCGGCACCTCCTCCCAAGCCCTCCCCCTCCCTCTGCAAAAGGGGCCTGGGGGAGGGGGAGGAGCAGCTGAAGGGCAGGGAGGGGGCGGCTGGAGGAGGCCAGGAGCATTTGGGAGGGGGACAGATCATCTGCCCCCCCCCCCTTGAGTCTCCTCTGGGGATTGGAGGTGTGGCTCTTCCCTCCTCCCCCCTCCCCAAACAGGAAGAACAGGCTCCCCAGAGGCAGAAAGGGGGGTCTCCATTGCCAGCCCCCTCCTCTTCCGCCCCTTCCCCATTCCTTTCTATCTTTAAACCTGGGGCGGAGGCGGGGGCTGCTTCAGCGCCGTCTTATATGAGGGGGGTCGTTTGGGTTTTGCACCAATTGTGTTTTATCTTCCTTATTAGCTGCACGGAGCCCCCCCCCCCCCGGCGTGAAGAGCGGGTTGCTGATCTCCACCAGTCTTGCCCCCCCTTCCCCTGGTTGCCCCCCCCCCCGCCCCGTCTGCTGGGCCCTGGTGGGGGGCCCTGCCCTTTTCCCTCCCCAAAGGTCATTTTGCATGGAGAGGTAGGACGAAAAGAGCAGGGGGGGGGGGATGTTTCGCCTCCCCAATTCAGAATCGGGGGCTTTGCTCCCCGCTGCCCCTGCCCCACAGAACCTGATGCTAGCCAGTGGCCCACCTGGGCCCCCCCCCCTCCCTCTAAAGCAGGCCTACAAAACACAACAGCCTCGAAAGCAAAAAGCACACGAAGAACAGGGGGGGGCAAAATGCGGCAGGGGGGTCACAGGGGCCATATCCTGTCCTGGAGACAGAGGGAAAGAAGAAGGGGGCTGGAAGACTAGGGGTTTAACTTTTTAGGGACTATGACAACTGAGACTGAGATTAAGCTTGGGAGAGCCACCCTTATCTCACCTCGGTCTTGGGTCCTTTCCCTCCTATTAAACTCCAGACCAGCTGATTTCTCAAAGATTTATTGTAAAAGTTCAAAACAAAGAAATAAAACATAAATGCGTTTAGAGAAATTGACCAGCTGTATGCTTCTGGTGGATCTCTTGGGACCTCCAGCCAAGAGGTGCTTCTCTTAGCTTAGCCCATGATAGAGTCACCTAGGCTTTGTTCCCTCACTCTCCAAGAAAACTTTTCCCCGCTTGCCATGAGGTTTCCAAAACCTTTGAAGTTTCATCCTAGCACCTGTGCATGGCTTCCTGTCCTCCCTCCAGGAGATCAAAAGGCAAAGATGCTTTTCACAGTCATATGTGACTTCCCTTTACTGTAGCGATAGCATCTTCCATGACAGGGACAGATTCCCCCCCCCCCCCATTCCACAGCAGGGTCTCTCAGAGGCCAGTGGCTGGCTCAAGAGCAGACATGGGGAGCAGATATAAAATCCTTCTCTCAATAAAGGGGGGGGCTAAGGCAGTGCCCCCCCCCTCCTGCGATCTGCATGGGGCCACCTTTGGAAATGATGTACTGAGTCTGCAGACTCTGTGAGAGGAAGATGTGGGGAATGGGGGGGGAGTTGCAGTGCAGACCCAAAAAGGGGGGGGGGAGAAATCCATCCTCACCTAATTCACTCCCCCCCTCCCATGACACACAGGAGGCGCCACTAGGAAAGCGCTTTCCTTTGGGGTAGGGGGGTTCATTGGTCAGGATTGGGGAGCAGATTTGGGGGGTGGCGACCCCAGTTGGGTTTGATTTAAGGCCTTCGGTCCTGTTCATTCCTGGTCCTCCTCTACTGGGATGTCAACTTCATCACCTGCGATGCTCCACTGCTAAGCTGAGGCCATCCATTATATTATCAAGCAGTGGGGGTTGCACAGATTTCTGACTGGATGTTAAGGAGGAGGAGGAGGAGGAGGAGGAGTTTGGATTTATATCCCCCCTTTCTCTCCTGTAGGAGACTCAAAGGGGCTTACAATCTCCTTGCCCTTCCCCCACTCACAACAAACACCCTGTGAGGTAGGTGGGGCTGAGAGAGCTCCGAGAAGCTGTGACTAGCCCAAGGTCACCCAGCTGACGTGTGTTTGAGTGCACAGGCTTATCTGAATTCCCAGATAAGCCTCCACAGCTCAGGCGGCAGAGCTGGGAATCAAACCCGGTTCCTCCAGATTAGAGACACGAGCTCTTAACCTCCTACGCCACTGCTGCTCCTGCTTAAACCCTGCTCACTGCTTAAACCCATTTCATAGACTTGTGGATCAGCTGGAAAGATGTGGACGAGATAACGCAACTGGCCCAACACAATGGCTCCTCATTTTCATTGGGAGAAGTGAGCAGTGCCCCCCCCCCCACTCTTTCCCCCCTGCCTCTCCATGCAAATTGGCCTTTGGGAGGGAAAAAGGCAGCCTCCCCCCCCCCACCAGGGCCCAGCAGAGGAGGGGGGGGGGGACTGGCTGCGATGTGGTTATATCAACTACTATCCTGAGGGTCTCAGTGCAGCTAATAAGGAAGATAAAATACAGTTGATATAAAATTGACCCATCACCCGCATATAAGACCACGCTGAAAGTGCCCCCCCCCCCCAGGTTTAAAGCTAGAAAGAAATGGGGAACGAGGGAGCCAGCCGACTTTTGGGGAGGGGGAGATGCCCCCCCCAATCATCATCAGGCCGCGCCTTGCGTGCCTTCCCCCCCCCACTTCCTTGCCAACCTCTTCCCACACCCGAATCTAGCCCCCCCTCCATCCCTGGCGCAGACCCAGGGGGCTTCCTGAGGACCCCCCCCCCCAGGAGGAGGGGGCTGGCAGTGGAGACCCCCTTTCTGCCTCTGGGGAGTCTGTTCTTCCTGCTTGGGGGGGGGGCTTCTAGGGAAGGGAGGGGCAACGTCTCCAATCGCCAGAGGTAACTCAAGGCTGGGGGGGGGATCTGCCCCCTCCCCAGATGCTCCTGGCCTCCCCCGGGCCCCGCCCCCTGCCTCTCAGCTGCTCCTCCCCCTCCCCAAATCCCCCTTTTTTGCAAAGGGAAGGAGGGGAGGGGAGAAGGGGGAGGGCTCTGGAGGAGGTCAGCCCCCGCCCTACGGGGAGGGAAGCCATAGAGCCCGAAATCCCAGAGAGGCCGCCAGGGAAGGGGAAGGGGGGAGCCGTTTCTTCCCTCTTTGCGGCTCTATCTGCAGCCCCTCCCCAGTGAGTCAAGGGGGCGGGGGGGGTTGGAGGGCAGGGGAAGGGGGGGCAGAGGCCCCGATCCAAGAGAGCCGCCCCGTTGCAAAGCCTGGGGAGGGGGCTGCTCCCTCTGACGCCCCTCTTTCCCTCCTCTCTGCACAAGGGTGGGGGGGGGTGTTGAGATGCAGCCCCCTCCCCGCATTGCGAGGCCTCGCCAGTGATTGACATTTGCAGGGCGGGGGGCGGGGGGGAAGGCAGCGGAGGGTCTGCTCCTCGGGGCGGGGCGGGGGTGGGGTGGGGGAAGAGCGGGGGAATGGAGCTGGATTGGGGAGGGGGGCTGCAGAGGAGGCATCTGGGTGGGCGAGGGGAATCCATGCCTCCCCCTGCAGAGGGTGAGGGGTGGGTGCTGGGGACCCCCCCCCCCGGCCCCTGTCTCTTCTCTGGGGCGTTCAAGGAGGGGCTGAGTCTGCAGAAGACCCCCCCCCCTTCATTGGGAAGGGCAAAGACCAGAGAGCAAAGAGCTCCAGGGGGGGTTCTCTAGGGGAGGGAAACGAAGCCTCTGGGGCCAAAATCCTCACACTGGGGGCTTGAGGGTGGAGTGAAGTTTATTTTATTTTTTATTTATTGCATTTGTAAACACACACACACACACACACACACACACCAAGGGCTCAGGGCGACGTAGGACAAGAGGACCAACAGCATAACATCAATATAGAAAATCAATTCAGTAAAAAGGTCCAATAACTTAGATGAAACAGATACAAACAGATGGTGACAAGCCCACCCCCCTCCCACCACACCCATCTCCCCGGCTGGCCAGGTGGAAAGGCTGGGCGTCCTTTTACAGGCCCTGCGAAATTCCTGCCAGCCTTACAGGATCCTATCTGGGAATCCTATTGCACCAAATGCGGGCCAGGGCCGTAGAAGCCCCGGTCCTCATAGAGACCAGCAGGATACTTTTAGGGCCGGGGACATCTAACAGGTACTCCTCCGATGAGCGCAGGGACCTGGTGGGGCAACATGGGGAGACGCAGCCCCTCAGGTATGCAGGTAGGCCAGGATCTGCTAGGCAGGCCCCACAGGAAGGGGGGAGCAGCGAATGGGGAGAAGAGCTTCCTTATTCCCTCCCCCCTCTGTATTCACACGTACCCCCTTCCTCGCCCAGAAAGAGGCACTTGGGGCAAACCAAAGAAGCTCCTAAAAAAGGAAGAGCCAAGAATTAAGACCCACAAGAAATGGATTTTAGACTGGGGAGGGGGCTGATGGATCAAGGCTGAGGAGGGGCTGCAGATCTGCAGGGCGCCCCCCCCCCTTACTAGCTCCTGTTCTTCTTGGCAGCCTGACCCCCACCTGCCCTCTCCTTGTATTTATTTATTTTATTTATTTATTTTATTATATTTATATACCGCCCTCCCCTGGGTCTGTTGCCCCCCTCCCAACTTCCATTCATCCCAGCAATCCAATTGTGCCTCGATCCGAGCACAAACCACACCCCTGATGCAATCCCACTCTGTGCGCGCACAAGATTTACGCTTGACCTTCTCTAACAGGAGACCCCTGTGCCCGTGGGTGGACATATCTCTTGACCCACTTAGTAGCCACCCGAAGCCCCTGGAACAGCCTGACCCAAAATAACATTGTGAAAGAGCCAGAGACAGGTGAATATCCCAACGGACCAAACAGGCACATTTCAGAAAGCTTGGTATTATGTAGCACTGCGAAATATTACAAGCCACACTTTTGTTATTATCCACCGTGGGTAATTATTCTCTTTTATTTTCCTTCTGACACGTTGATATCTGCCGCCTTCCACACACACACCCCCAGCCCCACACTCGCAGGAAGAAGCCCGTCTTCATACCCAAGCGAGTAAAGGAATCCTTTCACAGTCAGAGGCCACCTAATAGAAGAAGAAGATGGAAGAGCAGGACCCAGGAGGACCTGGGCTTGGAAAGAGAACAAGGATAGGTGTTGCACCTACTGGGGGTGGTGTTGCATTCTGGGAGAGGGCTGTGCCAGAGGACTGGGATCGGGAGCCCCTGAACTCAGAAGTACTTTGCCGACTCTTCTGGCGGTTCCGCTACCGTGATGCCGATGGGCCCCGAGAGGTTTGCAGCCAGCTCCATGGACTTTGCAACCACTGGCTGAAGCCAGAGAGGCACTCCAAGAAGCAGATCCTGGACCTGGTGATCCTGGAGCAGTTCCTGACCGTCCTGCCCCACGAAATGCAGCGCTGGGTCAGAGGGTGTGGGCCGGAGACCAGTTCCCAAGCGGTGGCCCTGGCCGAGGGTTTCCTCCTGAGTCAGGCAGAGGAGAAGAGGCAGGCAGAACAGGTGAGGGCTTCTCTTTCCAGCTATGTCCAATTCAAGCCACAACATTTGACCTTCTCCTAAGGCTTCTCTGCCTGATATTTGTCCAAGTTCTAATCATCTGAATGAGAGATTAGAGAAGGTGGGTCAGCAGCCCCTTCTTCTGGGGAATTTCTTATTTCTCCAGATAGTTCACCAGTGTTGAAAGAAAACCCTGCCAGGTCTACTTATAGAAAGATGCAGAATCTGGGATCGGGCCAGGATCTGTTCCTTGGTGTGGTGGTTGAGAGCGGTGGAGTCTTCTCTGGAGAACTGGATTTAATTCTGCATTCCTTCACATCAGTGATAGGTTTGTTTACCTGCTCCTACACATGAAGCCTGCTGGGAGTCTTTTGGTTTGTCACAGTTCTCTCTGAATTCTCCGAGCCCCACCCACCTCACAAGGTGTCTGTTGTAGGGAGAAGAAGGGAAGGAGTTTGTCAGCTGCTTTGACACTCTTTAAGGTCAAGAAAACCATGGTATAAATCAAAACTCTTCTCCTTCTACTCCTTCTCTTACTTGTTGCTGTTGCTGCTGTTTCAGTGGTTGGATCGATCCGTGAAGATGGAAGCTACATTGGAAAGAGCTCCGTTGGAGGAAGAGCAGCTGGGCCCGGCCCAGGAATGTGCCCAAGATGTCCTCTCACGTGGTAAGGACTCGTTCTGACTGGCTGGGATTGGGGCACCCAGTTAATTCGATGGGTGGAGAATTCTGGTCAGGAAAAGAATGAAAAGCTTCTTCATCCAAATTATTCTGCTCTATGTTCAATAGTTGGGATGCCCATAAAAGGGGATTCCAACATTCATGGAGGCAGCTCTTCACAATGATTCACAATATTCACATCCCTTCTTTCTCCATTAGAGAGACCCAAAGTAGCTCAAAACAAAAGGCAGACAAATCTCAGCCGAGTTCTTCAGTCTTGTGAATAAACAAAGTCTGCATGTTCTGGTCAGCACAACGTGAAGAAGTGTGGGGCAAACGTGTTTTGCACTCGTGCTTATTGGGCCATTCGATGAGGCACTGTAGGAAATAGAGCCCTGGATGACGGATGCTAGACTTGGGGTGGGGAGGGCTTGAAGTGGGTGTGATGCCATGTTGATGTAGCCTGTGGCCAAAGACCCAGATGTGACATCAGTGGATCAGCAGATGCTGTGGACACTCATTGAGATGACCCTCCATTTCTGCATGTGCTGAATTCAAGGCCTCTTTTTTTTAACGTGGTGTGATAGTGACATGGCAGATATTTCATTTCTGCCTCCACCATCCTGGATTCAAGGGCCCAGCCAGTCTCAGTGGCATCTATAGTCCCCAAGGCCAAGGATGTGGGTAAGGGGGGATTCTCGGGTTCAACCCCCCCCCCGCATTCATGTCCGAAGCTCCACCCCTCCATTTGTGGGTTTTAAAAACATTTTTAGTGTTTTTTCGGTTTCTGGCCTGCAGGGTGCGCATTGTTTAAGCAGATAGTCTCTGTAAGCTTCCAGATGCTCAGGAATTGCCTTCATCAGCTCCTCCTGCATGACCAATTGGCCATGCAGGAAGGGGCTGATGGGAATTGTAGTTCCTGAACATCTGGAGAGCCGCAGGTTCCTCACTCCCCTGTTAGGGGGGTCCTGTTTCAGAATCTGCTTTATCAGTTCCTTCCCACGACCAATTGGCCATGGTGAAGGGGCTGATGGGAATTGTAGTTCCTCGAACATCTGGAGAGCCGCAGGTTCCTACTCCTTGCTAGCAGCACCAAACTTTCAGGGATTACTGGGCTCTCCTGATGATACCACCCACCGGCTTCCATGAGGTTTGGTTCAGGGGGTCCAAAGTTATGGACTCCTAGGGGGTGCCCCCATCCTCAATTGTTTCCAGTGGGAGCTAATAGAAGATGGGGACTACACCTTTGAGGGTCCATAACTTTGGACCCCCTGAACCAAACTTCACCAAACCTGGGTGGTATCATTAGGAGAGTCTCCTAAAGATACCCTGAACGGTTGGTGCTTCTAGCTTAACAATTGCACCCTGAAAGCAGGCACTTCATTTCCCCAGGATTTCTTCCTTTTTTAAATCCACCCCCTTCGGCATGGATTTAAAGGGAGAATCTGAGGTCCTCAGTTTAGAAGAAGAGTTTGGATTTATATCCCCCTTTCTCTCCTGTAGGAGATTCAAAGAGGCTTACAATCTCCTTGCCCTTCCTCCCTCACAACAAACACCCTGTGAGGTGGGTGGGGCTGAGAGAGCTCCGAAAAGCTGTGACTAGCCCAAGGTCACCCAGCTGGCGTGTGTGGGAGTGCACAGGCTAATCTGAATTCCCCAGATAAACCTCCACAGCTCAAGTGGCAGAGCAGGGAATCAAACCCGGTTCCTCCAGATTAGAATTCACCTGCTCTTAACCACTACGCCACATTGAAAATGATGCTGTTTCAGGGTGGGGGATAATCCACCCCAAAACAGCATCACTTTCAATGTTGTTTAACTGGGGACCCCAGATTTTCCCTTTAAGGTGGATTTAACAGGAGAATTTGGGCTCTCTCGTTTAAACACCATTGAAAGTGATGCTGTTTGGGGGTGGATTCCAGCATCACAGCGGCTGCCGGGGGGGGGGGGGGGGCTCAGATTTTGTACCGTGCTCCATTTTCCCTCTATGCCTCTGCCGTCCCTGGCCTTGGAGAGCTGCTTTTATAAGCGCTAGGCCAGGGGTGGGGCTTGGGGAGGTGTGGCCATGCCCTAGGCTCACGGGTACCTTCAGTTTCTCTTCCGCCTCTCCCACTGCTCACTAGGAAGGCTGAGTCTCCTTGCTGAGTGTATATAACGCAGGGATAGGAAGTGGAGCCTAATACTCTTTCTTCCCTTTCCCCTCCCTCGCAGGCAGTGAGGAAGCAGCGTTGATCTGTTCTGTTTCTGGAGGTGTGAAAACAGCTCCTGCACCCCCAGTCCAGGTAGGGGAGATGGGCAAAGGGCAGCCGGGGTCCCCCCTCCTTTCTCAAGGGGACTTTTCTCCTGCAGTTGGTGCTGAGGGGCCCAGGCAAGAGGCTCTGAACGCCACTCCTTTTACACACTTAACCCTCCCAACATGCCCCCTTCCAGCACACCATCTCCTGCCTGGCATGACCTCTGAAGACCGAATCTGCCTTTTCTTTCAGTCGGTGGTTTCCTTTGAGGAGGTGGCCGTGTCTTTCACCGAGGCAGAGTGGGCACTGCTGGATCCAGACCAAAGGGCTCTCTGTGAAGCCGTCATATTGGAGAACTATGGGATCGTGGCTTCTCTGGGTAAGGAACTCTTTTCACAGGTGCCAGAATCACACATTTCTGCCTTTGGGATTATGCATCAATCAAAAACTTGAGCAGTAATATGTTGTGCTGTGGTGGGATTCAAATAATTTAATAAATGGTTGTTTACAAGCACTATTTTAACAACTGGTTCTGCCGAAGTGGTGCAAACCTGCTGAATCCCACCACTGGGCCTGTCCCACTATTTGGTCCCTTGTGGAAGTCTCAACTTGGCAGGATGGCAGCATAAACGACATTCAGCACGTGTAGGTAGAGCGACTCAAGCTAGCTGGTTTCTCCATGTCAGCTGAGTCCAGCGTTGTGGCCATCACCCAAACCTCAGAGAGGTGTTCCAGCCTGAGGCCAGCGCAGGACTCTGGAAGGGGCCACATCCTAATTTCTCAGTTGCCAAACATTAGAACACTCTTGCCCTCCAATAGGATTACAGTGATCCCCTCTGACTGTGATCTGAAGACCCAGTGTGGTGTAATATGTGAGAGCGATGGACTGTAATCTGGACTCTTAACTGGTGAACTGGATTTGTTTCCCCGCTCCTATGCATAGAGTTTGCTGCGTAACCTTGAACCAGTCCCAATTCGCTGAGAAATCTCTCAACCCCACCTTCCTCCCAAAGTATCTGGTGTGGAGATGGGAAGGTAACTGCAAGCTGTTTTGATACTCCTTCAAGGTAGAGAAAATGTGGGATATAGAAACCAACTCTTCTTCTTATCCTGGTTAGGATTGTGGCCTTTGATCTTGACCAGGTTTCCATTTTTCCGGGGGAGGGGGGGGTGTCCTCTTCCTTGGATTTCTTTCCTAACCCTATGTTGCAACCATTATTTTCTCTCTGTGTGGGCCAAAGGAGACAGGAACGTAATTGAGACTTTGGTGGAGGCAGACAAAAGCCTCACATCCGAGGAGAGGCTGGAGAGTTTCTCAAGAGAGAGTTTCCTTCCCAGATGAGCAGGCTACAAGTGAGGATCCTTCATGGTTGTGTGAAGGGAATGACCATGGAGTAGCCCTGGAGGATTTCTGCCTCACAAGTCTCCATTTGGCAGAATCAGAAAGCCATCTGGGAAAGGAGGGAGGATGTCCTTCTGGGGCCTGAAATCTGGGATGCTCTGAAGCTCCTTCTGGGTCTGAGCTTAGCTGTGGCTCTGCAGGGGCTGCTGCATCCTTCAATTTGGGATAATCCAGGGAAAGGTGGAAGCTGTGAGACCTCAGCCCCAGAATAAAGCGATCCATTTCCAGCACTTCCCGGGAGATCCAGAAGCCCAGGAAGTCCAACTTGGACTTGTGGAACTCGCATTTGGACAGCTTCACAAAAAGTTCGTTGTCCAGTAGCCGCTTTAACATAGCTCTTACCAGTTTCACATGTTCCTCTCTAGCGAGTCCGAATAAATCAACACATCATCCAGGTACACTACCACCCCCTTGAATAGGAAATCCTGCAATACCTTATTAATCAAGGACATGAAAACCCTGGGGGAAAGGGCGGATAAACCGAATAGCATTACGCAATACTCGAACTGTCCCATCCTTGTGTTGAAAGCCCTATGGCAGGGGTCCCCAAACTACGGCCCGGGGGCCAAATGTGGCCCCCTGAAGGCATTTATCCGGCCCGCCAGGCATGGCGGCGATGGCTCCATTCATGTGCAGTGGGTGCTCAAGGGAGAGGAGGAACCGGCCTCAACGGCTGTTGATTGCAGTTACATGATGGCACCCCCAAATCTCCATGAATTTTCTGACCCAGGGTTGGAAACCTTACACGTGGCAACTCCTGCTCCGCCCTTCCCTCTCGGCTACTCTATGTGTTGCTCTCAGGCTTTCTGTTCCGCCTCACTCCCATTGGCATCAGTCAGGCTGGTGAATCGCTCGCTGGCTGCTAGGGAGGAAGAACCCAGGAAGATACCTAATCCTGGGTTAGATGGAATGCTTCATTGGGAAAGTTCTGCTTTTTTTTACAGGGGAAGGTATTCCACAGCCTCCCCAACAATATTTGGAGCCCACACTGTACTTGACATACTTTGGTCACTGTTCTAAAAATAGACCATGACAGAAAGGCTGAAAGGTGAAATCAAACATTTTACAATCATTTGTGCATAGGAATTTGTTCATAGTTTTTTTTAGTCCGGCCCTCCAACAGTCTGAGGGACAGTGAACTGGCCCCCTGTTTTAAAAGTTTGGGGACCCCTGCCCTATGGTGCTCCAGCCCTTCTGTGATCCGAATCCGGTAGTAGGCTTCGCGCAAGTCCAGTTTGGTGAAGATCTGCCCCCTCCCAAAAAAAGCTAACAAATCCTTGATCAGGGGCAAGGGGTACTTGTTGCAAGCAGAGACTGCGTTCAGTCCCCAATAGTCCGTGCAAAGTCTCAAAGTCCCATCTTTCTTTTTCACAAACAACACTGGTGCTGCAAATTCGCTGGTGCAGAGCTGGATGAACCCCCTGCAGAGGTTCTTGTCCAAGAACTCCGAGAGCGCCATCACTTCCGCGGGACTCATCGGGTACAGACTTTTGGGCAGCTGGGCCCCCGGCTTCAGTTCGATTTTACAGTCCATGCGCCTATGTGGAGGAAGCCAGTCACATTCTCCCTCCTCAAAAACCCTAGCCAAGTCCTGGTACTCTGGGGCTGGTCCAGCGTCAGTAGCTCTACCCCACTGCGCAATTTCAGGGTCCAGTGCCTCCTTGTACACATGGACTAGCACTGGTTTGGGCCAGTCACGTATCTGGCCCGCCAACTGGCAATGTGAAGTCCGCCACCGAGCACATACCCTGCTAGAGGTTCTGCAGCTTTTGCTTCGCTCTCTCCTCCTGCAAAGGATTATCAAACCACCTTTTGTTTCCTGTTCCTCAACCAGTTTTTAATCCATGGGAGGACTTCCCCTCTTATTCTTCGTTGCTGATTTTTCTCAACAGTCTCTGGTGAGGAACTTTGTCAAAAGCCTTTTGGAAATCCAAGCAGACAATGTCCACTGGTTCCCCCTTATCCACAGGCCTGTTTACACCCTCAAAGAACTCTGGAAAGTTTGTAAGACAGGACTTGCCTCAGCAAAAGCCATGCTGACTCTTCCTCAGTAGGCCTGGCTTTTCTACATGTTTTATAATTTTATCTTTAATGATAGATTCTACTAATTTACCAGGAACTGATGTCAAACTGACTGGCCTGTAATTTCCCGGGTCCCCCCTAGACCCTTTCTTAAAGATTGGTGTGACATTGGCCATCTTCCAGTCTTCAGGGATGGAGCCTGATTTCAGGGATAAGTTGCATATTAATGTGAGAACATCAGCAATTTCATGCTTGAGCTCTTTAAGAACTCTTGGATGAATGCAATCTGGGTCAGGGGATTTGGTAGCATTTAGTTTATCAATGGCTGCCAGAACTTCTTCCTTGTCTACCACTATCTTCGCTAGTTCCTCGGATTCACCTCCTAAGAAGCTTGGTTCAAGTGTAGGAATTTTCCTCACCTCCTCTTAGGTAAAGACAGATGCAAAGAATTCATTCAGCTTCTCTGCAATCTCCCTGTCATCTTTGAGCACACCTTTTGTTCCTTCGTCATCTAATGGGCCTACCGCTTCCCTAGCTGGCTTCCTGCTTTTGATGTACTTGAAGAACTGTTTTTTGTTGGTCTTGATGTTCGCAGCCATGCTTTCCTCATAATCCTTTGCTTCTGCCACCATTTGTGTTCTCTCTGGTATTCCTCCCCATTTTCTAAAAGACATTTTTTTTTCTGATAATTTCCTCAACCTCCCTTGTTAACCATAGTGGCTTTCTTTTGGACTGGGCGCTGCCTTTCCTAACCTGCGGAACACATTCCAGCTGAGCTTTTATAACTGTGTTTTTAAATAACCTCCAAGCATCTTGGACAGTTTTGACTCTCTTGATTTTCCCTTTCAGCTTCCTACGCACTACCCCCCTCATCTTTGAGAAATTTCCTTTTCTGAAGGCAAATGTAACTACATTAGTAGTTGTTACTTGTTCACATGCAGAGATACTGAATCTGACAGAATTGTGGTCTCATCTTCTCTTTAATCAGAAATAGCAGAGACTCAAAGGAGCTGTATTACAAGCCAAATGTGAACCAGAGGGGAATGATGGATAGAAAACCTGCTGACCTGGAGGGCCTGACTGGGGATAAGGTGGGACTGAAGTTCAGTTGGGGCGGATATCTGATGAAGAAAATGGTAACCCGCTAATGAGCAGTGCCTGATAGGTGACTTGGCTTCTTGCCCATGTCCTAACTGGACCTCTTTTTTTCTTCCAGCAACACATATAAAGGAGATGGTTGGGGAAAACAAGGCGTTCTCTGTGGGAAAAGACCAGGATGATGTTTTTGAAGGAAAGGTAGAGGACAGAGATCGACCACCAAGGCAGGAGGAAAGCCATGCAGACAAGACGGCAGATAAGCCCGTTCCGTCTGGAGGAGGATGCTTCTGTGAAAGTCCAGTCCAAGAAATAACATCAACCAAAACAAGGAATGAATGTCTTCATGCTTGCCAGAGAATCTTCTCCAGGGAAAACAAAAATGAAAATCTGGCTGTTGGAAAGTCCTGCGGTGAAAATATCACTCTTATTTCTGAGAGGCGAATTCCCTTAGCAAAGAAATCATATGACTTCCTGAAGTGCAGAAAAACCTTCAGTCAGCAATCATCCGTTTCATCCCATCAACCTCAGTCAGGTGAGAGGATGCATAGATTGCAAACCAAGCTGCTCTTGGGATGTCCTTTTAAAGTGTATAATAATGTAGTGAAACATTTGTGTGTGGATGGAACTTCTAGGGAAGGTTGGACTTCCTTGTGTGGATTCTCACAGGATTTCTCTTTTTATTCCAGAAGGGGATGAGCAGTGGAATGAGGGTGATGAGACAGTGCTAAATAAAGTCCAGAAGGAAGATTTGGAAGGAATCTTCAGGAATCACGGTGGACATAATAAGCAGAAAGGAAATCACATGGCTGAAAATTGGGAGGAACCTATTTCATGCCAAGGGCAGGATTTCAGTGAACTAATCCAAACAGCAGAGGAAGCGTATAAGTGCTTGGAATGTGGGATGACCTTCTCAGATCAAAGCCAATATGAGATCCATCTGCAAATGCACAGTGGAAAGAAGACCCATCAATGCTTAGAGTTTGGAAAGAATTCTGTTCGCAGAACAGAGCTACCTAGCTATCAAAGAACATATAATGGAGAGAAATCTTATAGCTGTAAAGACTGTGGCAAGGACTTCTCACAAAAACCAGATTTTTCTCAAAACCATTGTGGGACTCATTCAGGAGAGAATCTATTAATCCGCATAGAGAGTGGAAAGGCCTTCTCTGGTGTGAGAAAGGGTAATGTACATCTTCCAAAGCACAGTATAAGAAGGGCACATAAATGCTTTGGCTGTGGAAAGTTCTTCAGCTGCAGATCAAAGCTCCAAGTGCACCAAAGAACTCACACAAAGGAGAGACCTTTTGAATGCTCAGAGTGTGGAAAGAGATTCAGTCAAAGTGGTAATCTTCAATGGCATCAAAGAACTCACACAAAGGAGAGACCTTTTGAATGCTCAGAGTGTGGAAAGAGATTCAGTCACAGTGGCAATTTTCAACAGCATCAAAGAACTCACACAAAGGAGAGACCTTTTGAATGCTCGGAGTGTGGAAAGAGATTCAGTCGGAATAGCCATCTTCAAGAGCATCAAAGTACTCACACAGGAGAGAGACCTTTTGAATGCTCAGAGTGTGGAAAGAGATTCAATCACAGTGGTAATCTTCAACGGCATCAAAGAACTCACACAAAGGAGAGACCTTTTGAATGCTCAGAGTGTGGAAAGAGATTCAGTCACAGTGGCAGTCTTCAAGAGCATCAAAGAACTCACACAAAGGAGAGACCTTTTGAATGCTCGGAGTGTGGAAAGAGATTCAGTCGGAATAGCCATCTTCAAGAGCATCAAAGAACTCACACAAAGGAGAGACCTTTTGAATGCTCAGAGTGTGGAAAGAGATTCAGTCAGCATGGCACTCTTCAACGGCATCAAAGAACTCACACAGGGGAGAAACCTTTTGAATGCTCAGAGTGTGGAAAGAGGTTCAGTCACAGTGGCACTCTTCAAAGCCATCAAAGAACTCACACAAAGGAGAGACCTTTTGAATGCTTAGAGTGTGGAAAGAGATTCAGTCAGAGCAGCAGTCTTCACCAGCATCAAAGAACTCACACAAAGGAGAGACCTTTTGAATGCTCAGAGTGTGGAAAGAGATTCTGTCACAAAAAACACTCTTCAACTGCATCAAATAACTCACACGAAGGAGAGACCTTTTGAATGCTTAGAGTGTGGTAATAGATTCTGTTGGAGTGACAGCCTTCGAAAGCATCAAATGACTCACACCGGGGAGAGACCTTTTGAATGCTCAGAGTGTAGAAAGAGATTCAGTCAGAGTAACAATCTTCAGTGGCATCAAACAACTTACACAATAGAGAGACGTTTTGAATGCTAAAAGTGTGAAAAGAGTTTCTGTCGGAGTAGCACTCTTCATCATCAAAAAACTCACAAAAAGGAGAAACTTTTTGAATGGTCAGAGTTTGGAAAGAGATTCAGTCAGAGTGGCCCTTTTAAACAACATATATGACAGTGCTGCCCCAGGACTGTTTGCACAGTGCTGGCTGGGAAATGCTGTTTCTAAAAAGCCTTGCTCATTAGCAAGGCAGAAAAACATTGTTTCCCCTCCGGTTTGGGGGGGAAAGCACGGCACTGCCTTGATGCAGATGCGGTGGCCGTGTGAACAGCCCCCCTAGAACAATGTTTTTACTATTCCAGTGGTTTTGTTTTTGACTGGTGCGGAGTGGGCCAGAGTGTGAAAAGAGATTCAATCAGAGTAGCAATCATAAACAGCATCAAAGATCACACAAAGGAGAGACCTTTTGTATGCTCAGAGGGTGGAAAGAGATTCAGTCAGAGGCGTAGCTAGGAAAAATGGAGCCTGGGGCAAAATCTGAGTTTTGCTGCCTTCTCCCCCCCCCCTCCCCCCCAAGGTATGGGCAGCCACCCTCCCCAACTACAACTAAAGAATGATTTTTTGCTCCAGGTCATTTTAAAGTCACCATCACATTATAGAACATGTCCCAACTCACAAATCTGAACACAGCAATGTACCATGCCACACAGCAGAAATAATTTTTTTTGACATTTTCAAAATGCTTTCAAAAGGTTTAACTGAGTCCTTTGGGGGAGGGTGGTATATAAATCCAATAATAAATAAATAAACAAACAAACTGTTATAATACTTAAACGTGTTTTATGTGTCATATGACTTAATATGCTTTCAAAATGTTTTATTATTGCTGTGGAAACGTTTTGTGGTATTATATCCAGCAGCCCTATTCTGCCAATTGTTTCCCTTTCCTGCCTAATTCTGGGAGACAGAAGGATCTATTGTTCAACCTTCAAACATCTCCCACTAACCTAACAATTAAGGGAAATAGAAGCAGGTACATTGCTTTGTCACAGCATTTGTGGGGAAAGCTCATAACTGTCCCTCTTGCTCATTCTTACTTTACATAATGACATCATTTGCAGCCTTTTTATAAGTCCATTGCAATTTGAAAAAGAGAGCTCAAGTCCATTTATTTCCCCTCTGCTCATTCCTTTGCATTTCTCCCAAGCATTGCCAGAAATAATAACCAATCTGGGTTAATATCAAACCTGCCCAACTAAGGCACAGTACCAGCAAGCCTGAATTTCCATCTCTTCCTTTGAATGCCTATTTCACACTTGTATCTACAAGAACTCCAAGTACTGCAGATTCATCCTGTAATTGCTAAGGGTTCAGCCCAAAGTAACACCTGGATGACCCAAAGGTTCTTCCCAGAGAAAGAGGAAGAGAGAGCTTATGTATTCTTTTAAATTTATATGGTGAGCGTTCATCTGGGCACGGATCAGCTACCTTTAACTCCCAAAGCTACCTTTAACTCCCATTTGGACCCTTTTTCCGCAGAAAAGAAAACACTTGGAGCTGCAAATACTTTTTGACATTTAAAATGAAGATAACACTGTATATATTGTTTTTTAACCTTTACGTTTTTGTATAAACAATTATACTGTGTTCTTGAAGCTAAATTTAGGCTGCTAGAAAACAGGTTAAAATCCAGGGCCACCAAGGTGGCATTCTCAGAAATGTTACCTGTTCCACGCACAGGGCGAGCTAGGCAAGCAGAGATACAGGGTCTCAATGCGTGGATGAGAAGCTGGTGTAAGGCAGAGGGTTTCAGATTTGTCAGGAACTGGGGAACCTTTTGGGACAAGGTAGGCCTGTACAATAGGGACAGGCTCCTGTCACTTCAGTCACCTGTCGGCTTCTCTTTTGCCACCATTTGTGTTCCCTCTCATATTCTTCATCAGTCAAACTGGACTTCCATTTTCTAAAAGACATTTTCTTTTTTCTGATAATTTCCTCAACCTCTCTTGTTAACCATGGTGGGTTTCTTTTGGACTGGGTGCTGCCTTTTCTATCCTGTGGAATACATTCCAGCTGAGCTTTTATTACTGTGTTTTTAAATAACCTCCAAGCATCCTGGACAGTTTTGACTCTCTTGATTTTCCCTTTCAGCTTCCTGCGCACTATCCCCCTCATCTTTGAGAAATTTCCTTTTCTGAAGGCAAATGTAACTACATTAGTAGTTTCCACTTGTTCGCATGCTGAGATACTGAATCTGACAGCATTGTGGTCACTGTTCCCTATCGGCTCAACAACACTGACTTCCTGCACCAGGTCCTGGGTCCCACATAGAATTAGATCTAGGATCACCTCTCCCCTGGTTGGTTCCACAACCATCTGCTCTAAGCCACAGTCATTTAGCATATCCAGGAATGTTCTCTCCTTACATGCATTTCTCTCCTAAATTACATGCGTTCTCTCCTAAACATGCATTTTTCCAGTTCATATGGGGATAGTTAAAATCACCCATTACCACTACATTTTTGTTTTTGTTGGCCTCTCTAATTTCTTTTTCCATCTCAGAATCCTCTTGTGCACTTTGGTCAGGGGGACGATAATATATTCCTAATATTAAACTGTCCTTCACACCTGGTATTGATATCCACAGTGATTCTGTAGGGGAACCAGCTTCCCCTGCATTGTCTATTTTATGTGATACTATGCTCTCTTTGATGTAAAGGGCAACTCCACCCCCAATACGCCCTGTCCTATCCTTCCTGTAGAGCCTGTAACCTGGGATAACAGCATCCCACTGGTTCTCCTCATTCCACCATGTCTCTGTAATGCCCACCATATCAAAGTCCTCCTTCAAAACTCTGTACTCCAGTTCCCCCATTTTAGGTCGAATGCTTCT
Source organism: Sphaerodactylus townsendi (assembly GCF_021028975.2). NCBI lineage: Eukaryota > Metazoa > Chordata > Lepidosauria > Squamata > Sphaerodactylidae > Sphaerodactylus > Sphaerodactylus townsendi. The sequence continues at coordinate 1,580,189 of NC_059427.1, forward strand.
ACTATTAGCATAGAGACACCCATAGTATACCTAATGGTTCTCTGTCCTTAACCTACAGGATTTATGTATTGCTTTTACCCCTCAAGTCTTTTGTAGACACTCATCCCTTGTCACATGCCTTTTGCTATGTTCCTCGCTTGTATGTGGTTGATTTAGAAAAACCTCCCTCTCTGTCTGCATCCCCATGGACTCTGTATTCCGAACCGAAGTCACCTCAGCTCCTGTCGGCTTTCCCCCAGGGCTCAGTTTAAAAGCTGTTCTGCCACCTTTTTAATGTTGAGCGCCAGCCACCTGGTTCCTCTTTGGTTAAGATGAAGCCCGTCCCGTTTGTACAGGCCTGCCTTGTCCCAAAAGGTTCCCCAGTTCCTGACAAATCTGAAACCCTCTGCCTTACACCACCTTCTCATCCACGCATTGAGACCCTGTATCTCCGCTTGCCTAGCTCGCCCTGCGCATGGAATGGGTAGCATTTCCGGAGAATGCCACCCTTGGGGGTCCTGGACTTCAACCTGTTACCTAGCAGCCTAAATTTAGCTTCCAGAACCCTCCCGGCTACATTTCCTCAATAATGTCGGTGGTGCCAATGTGGGACCACAACTGCTGACTCCACCCTAGCACTGTCTAAAAGCCTATGTGAGACGAAGCTTGACATCCGCAACCTTCGCAAGACTCCAGGCAGGCAAGTCACCATGCTGGTCATCATGCCTCTCCACAAACCCAACTCTCTACATTTCTAATGATTGAATCACCCACTACAAGGGAGCCCCCCACCTCCTCGAGGGGTATCCTCAGTCTGGCAGAAGAGGATGTAGCTGATCACCAGTTAAGGAAGGGATCCCATCTAAGGGAGCATCTTTCCCCAATCTCTCAGACTGGCACCTCCTCCGGCCCCCCAAGACCTTCATTCTCCTCCATGACATCTGAAGAGAATGTCACCTTGGGAGATGGGACCCGGCTGTTAGGTCCCTAGAAAGCCTCATTTTGTTGCCCTCTCTGCCTCTCTTTTCCAGCTTCTCCAGGTCTGCCACCCCTTTGGCTTCAAAGAGAATTCAGCCTTAACGTTCCTTGAGTGCCAGGAGCTTCATTATTGCAGCCGCAGTGGGCACACCAATTAACGCACTTCTGTCTCTAGTGGGCAGATAGTCATACATGTGACACTCCAGTGCAAAAAATACTGGAAAGCCCCATCCCCCCTGCTGGCTTTCTGCCTTCATATCTGATTTGTTTAGATATTTAAATATTAAGCTTTTTAGTCAGTGCCCCCCTGGAGCTAATCTGCGTACGGCACTATCTGGCTTCAAATATGTCCTTATTAATTTAAAAACAAAAAATTAAATTAAAATCGCGCGCGCCGGGCTCTCAGGAGCCCAGAACAAAGAGGAACAAGAGATGAACTCTGTTGTAACCCTCTTGTTGAAGCCCCTTTACCTTCCAGAGTCAGCAGCCTTAGCTCTCACAAGGGAGCCTTACAAGGAGAAAAAGAGATAACCCCTAAGTTAAAAAATACACTGTTTTAAAAGCTGTGGCTTTGAGGAAAAGCCCTCCAAAATGAACAACACCAGGCAGGTCACTCTGCTCTTCCTGTGCCACAAGATCTTCTTCTCACAATGCTGTCAGATTCCAGTATCTCTGCATGTGAACAAAGTGACATACTTACTAATGTAGTTACATTTGCCTTTCAGAAAGGGTGAAATTTCTCAAGAGATGAGGGGGATAGTGCGAAGTAGGAAGCTGAAAGGGAAAAATTAAGAGAGAGTCAAAACTTCGTCCAAGATGCTTGGAGGTTATTAAAAAAACACAGTCTTAAAAGCTCAGCTGGAATGTGTTCTGCAGGTTAGGAAAGGCAGCGCCCAGTCCAAAAGAAAGCCACCATGGCTAACAAGAGAGGTTGAGGAAATTAATAGTAAAAAAAGATGTCTTTTAGAAAATGGAAGTCCAACTTAACTGATGAAGAATACCAGAGAGAACACAAATGGTGGCAAAAGAGAAGCAAGTTAGATGGTGGCAAAACAGGATTATGAAGAAAGGATGGCTGCGAACATCAAGACCAACAACAAACAGCTCTTCAAGTATATCAAAAGTAGGAAGCCAGCTAGGGAAGTGGTAGGCCCATTAGATGACAAAGGAACAAAAGGTTATTGCTAAAGAGATGACAGGGAGATTGCAGAGAAGCTGAATGAATTCTTTGCATCTGTCTTCACCCAAGAGGAGGTGAGGAAAATTCCTGCACCTGAACCAAGCTTCCTAGGAGGCGAATCCGAGGAACTAGTGAAGATAGTGGTAGACAAGGAAGAAGTTCTGGCAGCCATTGATAAACTAAATGCTACTAAATCCCCTGGGCCAGATTGCATTCACCCAAGAGTTCTTAAAGAGCTCAAGCATGAAATTGCTGATCTTCTCACTTTAATATGCAACTTATCCCTGAAATCAGACTCCAGGCTTTTCTGCGCATGTCTGACTAGAGATAAGTCGGGCTCCGGATCTCTCCCGGCTATTTCAAAGAAAAAATCCAGCTAAACGAAGAAAATATTGATTATTCACAGTGGAATTTATATAAACTGAAGCATAAAAAGATTCCGGCCGGCTGTAAAGGTCAAGAAAGCTGGTGAGTGCTTTATTTCTCTTTAAAAAGCCAGATAAACAAGAACTATGCCACCGAAAGAATTAGCTACAAAACAAGACCTTGCAGAATTCATTTCGGAGGTGAAGGGCATAATTAATACGTTGGAACAAACAGTTCAAAAGAATTTGTTGGCAATGGGCGATGATATAAAAAAGATAAAAACAAACAACTTCACTCTCTGAACAAATTGACAAGGTTAAAAAGAGAGAGCAAACAAATTCTCAGGAGATAGATACTTTCAAAAGCAAAATAGCAGAGATTTCAGACTGACTCCGCAGGATAAACATTCGATTGGTAGGAATTCCCCCACTAAGGGATGAAAAAATGATAATCCCTGAGATAGTCGAATGGTTGAAATCAATGAATATCGATGCAAATGCCAATTGGTTTGAAAGAGCCCATAGAGCATTTAAAAGAACGGGCACCAGACCAGCAGACATTGTGATAAGATGTGAGTCTGAATCTCGAAAAGAAGATTTGATGAAACAACTGAAAGCAGTTCCTGAGCTGAAATATAAAGGTCAAACAGTCATTGTCAGGAATGATCTATCTCCTGAAACTCTTGAAATAAAGAAATCGCTGCTTCCATATGCAAATGCATTATACCAAGCTGGAAAGAAGATAACATGGGTTCAGCCTTTAGCTATCCTACACTTCGATGGAGACCAGAAGTTGATTGCAAAAACACTGCGCCAAGCTGAAAAACTTCTCTTAAAAGTTGGTGTTCCATTGCCCACTATTATAGCCCAAGAACAGAGTTCATCTTCAGAAGAAGATTCTTCGATGGAGGGAACAGCTATACAAGCCCTAAGACGGTCCAAACGCCCACGTAGAAGAAGATGATTTTTCTGGCATACAACTTTTAAATGGCTTGATTAATATTTCACTCTTTATATTAACACTGAACATAACCAACATATATAACCTAACATATTAACAGGATTGTTTGGGTAGTCTTAGTGTGTTTTTGTCTTACTAACAAGTAACACAATAATACCAGCTGGTGTTTTGACTATTCACAGGTTTTGGATGAAAGCCCAGAATAGAAAAGATAAGCAGAACCGGAAAAAGAAAAAAAAATGAGAACTGATGTTTATGTAACAATATCTTAAAGAAAAACCTTTGGCTGGTAATAGAATATATAATAATATAGCTGGGAGGGAGGGGGGAGAGTGTGCAGAAGTCGAAGAGATCTCCACCATGGGAGGGGAAGAAATTCCCTTAAAGAACGGTTGGAGAAGGAGGGAGGGAGGACTGGGAATGGAAAAGAACTGATACAAAAATCAAAGAAGCAAGCAGGGGGATTCAATGGTTTGTATTGTAAAAAATATGGCAGGGATTAAGTTGAAAATAATCTCGATGAATGTTAATGGGTTAAATTCAGGCTTCAAAAGACATAAAGTTGCAACCTGATCTGATCTGTTTTCAAGAAACACACCAAAAAAAGGGCTGATAGAAATGTATTGTTGAAAATTCCAGGCTGGAAGATTGTTGGGGAAGCTAAATCTAACATGAAAAAGAATGATGTGGCTGTATTAATAAAAGAATCTCTGGACTTTCAGTTACAAGAAATGATTACAGACCCAAATGGGAGAATGATGGTAATAAAAGCAAAAATTTATGGTAATCAGATTACACTGATGAATGTATATTCACCTAACAGGAAACAGAAAAAATATTTGGATAAACAGTTTTAAAAACTTCAGAGGATTTTTTCTGGAGACACATTGGCCCTTTCTGCACGGGCTAAATACGGCGCCCTGGGGACGGCAAAAACGTCGTCCCCAGGGAGCCGTTCGCACAGGCGGCGCTGCTAAAATGCAGCAGCGCCGACCTGGCTCCCCTCCACCACCCCCAGGGTGGCATCAGGCCGCCTCCAAAAACCTCCCTCCTGGAGGGAGGTTTTTGGAAAACAGCGCATTCCCGGTGGCACCGTTGTTTTCCCTGTCCCTCTCCCACTCACCTCGTCGCCCTGCTGGACTGCTGAGACGTCCCTCGCTGTCCTCCAACCCCTGGGGCGACAAAGGCGCAGGGCGACAAAGGTGACGAGGTGAGTGGGGGGGGATGGGGAAGAGGCGGCTCCATGCGGAGCCGCCTCTCCCGCACCGGCCTCTGCAGGGGCTGCTCACACGCTCCCGTGCTAATGGCCCCCACCCCTCCACCGGCAGAATTCCTGCTGGTGCAGGGGCGCCCTTTCCGCAGTGCGGAAAGGACCATTGATAATGGGAGATTGTAACATGGATCTTAGGGAGCATGAAATGTTAAAAAATGGAATATAGTGGACAGTTATAAGGAATTAGATAAATCATGTAAGCCAACCTACTTCTCTAATAGACATAAAAATATACATATATAGACTATGTTTTGTTAAAGAACATGAATAATTTAGAAATAATAGATATAGAAACTCACAAAGAATGGATTTCAGATCACGCACCGCTGGTGGCCAAGTTCAGAATGACAGGTGAAGAAAAACAATATAGATGGAGATATAATAATATGATTTGGAAGGGGGAGAAAGAAAGAAAAGAGCTATTGGATAAGATAAAACTTTATTTTCTAGAAAACAAAATTCAGTCACAGATGATATTCTCTGGGATGCCTCAAAGGCTGTGGTTAGAGGTTATTGCCTGGCTAGGGAGGCTAGATGGAAAACAGAAATTAATAATAAAAGAAATAAGTTAGTAGAAGAATTAAAACAGAGTAGATTTAAGCTTCATGCTAAATATGATTTAATGCTAAAAAACAAAATAAGACAATTACAAAGTAAGTTAGAGGAACTAGACAAGATGGATTTATGGAAGAAGGAAATCTGGGTAAAAAACCAGTTCCAAAGAAATAATATACACTCAGTTAAGTGGTTGGCAAACTATTTGAAGAAAAGGAAGGAAAACCAAAGAGTGAGAAAGTTAAAAGATGAAAAGAACCAGAAAATAACAGAAAATAAATTAATTAGAAAAAAATTTGAGGAGTTTTATCAACTGTTTAATTATGAAAGAAATACACATTATGAGGAGAAAATGAATAAAACCATTTCTTTGGAAGATAGGATAGCTATAGAAGAGACTATAACACAAGAAGAAATATTAAAGGTAATTAAAGAATTTAAAAATAATGAATCCCCCGGGACAGATGGGTTCACAGCGGAATATTATAAGGAAATGGCGGAAATTTTAGTTCCAGAAGTCCAACATCTGTTTAACACAATAATAGGAGGCCAGAGGGCCGCGGAGAGGTGGAGGGAGACGGAGATAGTAACAATTCTAAAGCCAGGCAAGAACGTAACTTTAGTAGAATCTTATAGACCAATAAGTTTATTAAACCAAGATTATAAGATATTTGCAAAAATATTATCAAATAGAATAAGAAATATACTTCCAAAAACAATAGAACAAGACCAATATGGGTTTGTAAAAGGAAGAGATATAAGCCATCCAATAAGAAACGTATAAAATGTGATAGAGCATGGAAAGAATAAAAAATATGCTATGATAAAATTAGATGTATATAAAGCATTCGGTACAGTAGGACATGAGTTTCTTTACCAAACCCTACATAATTTTGGGTTTGGAGAAAGATTTATAGGAGTATTAAAAGAAGTGTATAGAAATGCTAAGGCTAAGGTAAAAGTAAATGAGGGTCTTTCAGGAAAAGTTAATATTAGAAGAGGGGTTAAACAAGGATGTCCACTGTCTCCATCTCTGTTTGTAATGGCAATGGAGTTTCTGGCTGATAGGATAAGAAACAACGGACGAATAAAAGGATATAAAATAAACCAAGAAGAAATTAGATTAAATTTGTTTGCAGACGATGTATTATTGATAACGACTAATCCAGAAGACACAATGAAAGAGCTAAAAATATTTTTGGAAGATTTTAGGAAATATTCAGGTTTAACAGTGAATATGGATAAAACAGAAATATTAGGAGTAAATGTTGAAAAGAAACAGTTTAATAAAAAGATATTAAAGAAGAAAATTAAATATTTAGGAATTATAATTTCTACTAGAATGGATAAGATGTATAAATATAATTATGAAAATAGATGGAAAAAAATACAAAATCAGATAAAAAGTTGGGAAACAAAGACCCTATCTATAACGGGGAAGATTAAAGCAGTGAATATGTGTATATTACCTAAAATCTTTTATTTATTTAGAACATTACCACTGGAAATTACTAAAAACAATTTGAGGAATGGGCTAGGAAATTAAAAGCGTGGGTGTTTAACAAGAAAACCGCTAGAGTGATGAATAAAATAGTATATATGCCAAATAGACTCCTAGGCTGGGGTATGCCGAAAACACAGGAATATTTTGAGGCATTCCAGATTAAGAGTTTATTGGATATAAAAGAAGATAATATTGCAAAATGGTTAAAATTTAAAAATGAAGTAAATGAAGGAATAGGTAAATATGGTATATATATATAAATGATTATAAAAATGTAAAACATAGAGTAATAGGTCCAAGGAAAGTGAATATGGATATATGGGGAAAATGGAGAAGTAAATGGATGCCTGGCATTCTGGATAGCTCCCCAGTGGCAAAGAAGGTTGGAAAATTATAAGAAATTTGAAGGAAAAAGGTATACATAAAGTATCTGATTTAGTTTGTGAAGGAGAAATTATATCAATACAAAACTTAATAGAAATTGGAGGGAGGGAGAATTGGCTGGCATTAAGGGGGATATGGGAATGTTTAAAGAAATTTGGAATAAAAGGTGATTGTATAATAAACCAATGGTTAAGGATCCATGAAATATTAAAAGGGAAAGTTTTGGGATCAGTGTATAAGTATATGGTAGAGGATAAAGAATTTATGATAAGAACGATGAAGCAAAAATGGGAAAAAGAGAATTTCTTGGAAGTAGAAAATATAGAAAGAATTAATGATAGCATGATGAAGATAAAGATTGAAAAATATGTCTCAAAATGGTTAGAATATATCTGGGAACAAATACAGCTAGAAATCTTTGAGAGCCTGGAAAAAAATAAGCTATGGCAAGAGTGTAAGGAATTCCAAAGAGCAGAAATAAAAGGCTTTTGGTTATAAGACCGTTTATTCAGACATCTTAGAAAACACACACACACGGCATGACAGGAATGAGACCTCCCGCCCAAACTACAGGTTATAACGTTCTCTATCCCATCCCCCTCCTGGCCCATCCAGGCCCATTCTCATGGGAACGGAATGCTCATCTTGGACAGTAAGATAAGCCCTCCAACAAGGTTGTTGCAGCAGATTCTGGCCCGTCGCCCGGGCGGAGGCATTCCGTCAAGGCCAGGTGGCTGAAAGGAAAACACTCAGAACTGACATCCTTACACTCCGCTTCCCCTAAGAAAAACCTCCGAAACTTATTGGGAAAGGATTTGTGAAAAGCAGAAATAAGGGAGGGAGCGTTAATATTCTCTGTATACACCCATTGATTATGACCAGAGGGATAGCCAACCCATGAAACTAAATACTGTAGACGGCTATGCGGAGAAAGCGAGGAGTCCAGGGAATAGCATCTATTTTACTTAGTGCTTGTGGCCATCAATTATAACAGGCGGGGGTGTCTCTGGAGGGTCGTGCCAGGCATCTGAAACGGGAGCCTCCTTGAGCAAGCTGGAATGAAAGACAGGATGAATGTTACTTAATGAGTTAGGCAGTTCCAAACGGGCGGTAACATCATTGATCACTTTTGTAATCCGAAAGGGGCCCACAAATTTCTTGCCAAGTTTTGAATATTTGTGCACGTCTCTAAGGTTCTTAGTGGATAAATAGACCCATGCCCCAACACGCAAAGGGAACTCTGAGCGACGTTTGTCCGCCTGAACCTTTTGCGAATCTTGAGCCTGCCGTAAGGTAGACTGCACTGTTATCCAACCCTTGGCTAGGGAAGAGATCCACTGATTGAATTCTGGAGGCTGCAGTACCTCCGTAGGCAGCTGGGGCAACGGTGGGAAGGAATGGCCGGAAACAATTTCAAACGGGGTCTTTTGCGTGCTACTGTGAATGGCATTGTTGTAAGCGTACTCTGCAAAAGGAAGCAAGTCGCACCAATCGAATCCCTGATGGTAGATTCAGATAACAACGCATTGAAATATTGTTCTAAGGTTCTGTTCGTCCCTCTCCTGCCTGGACCGTCTACTTTGAACGTGGTAGGGGCTATGCATCGCTGGGGTGGTTCCCAACAGCTCCAGGAAAGCCTTCCAAAACTTAGAGATGAACTGGGGGCCGCGGTCTGATACCACCTTGTCGGGGGAGGAATGTAGGCGGTAGATGTGTTGAATAAACAACCGGGCCAGTTTAGGCGCCGATGGAATGGTGGTGCAGGGAATAAAATGTGCCTGTTTGGAAAAAAGATCCACCACCACCCACAAAACAGCGTTCCCGTGGCTTTCCGGCAAATCTGTGATAAAATCCATTGAAATGACCTGCCAGGGTCGAGATGCAACTGGGAGAGGCTTTAGTAACCCATGCGGCTTTCCCGGTATCGACTTGGCCTCTGCACAAACTGAGCACCCCTTGATATAAGCTTCGATGTCTTTGCGCATGGAGCACCACCAAAACTGACGACGGGCCAGATGCAAGGTTTTCAGAAACCCGAAGTGTCCTGCCTGGCGAGCATCATGACACGTTTCGAGCACTTGCTTCCGGAGAGGAGGAGGGACGTACCAGCACCCTCCCCGTTTCCAAACACCACCCTCCAAACGCAATTGTGCATCCCCCTCCTCCGCTGCAAGTTCGCGGAGCCCCGCCTCTCTGAATCCTTGAAGGAAGGGGGAGACGATGGTAGGAAAGGCCGGAGGGGGAGGAGTCGTAGCAGTGTGCGATCGGGTGACAGCTAATCCGAGCTGGGCTGGGGAGAGAACGGTGCGTGGGATCTCCCGTAGCGACGATTCCCCCCCTTCCCCGGGAAGGCGAGACAGCGCATCAGCCAGTTTATTGCTTTTACCCGGGAAAAAATGGACTGTGAAAGAGAACCGGGAAAAAAAATCGGCCCAACGCAATTGCTTTGCGGACATCTTGAGTGGAGTGGAAAGGGCAGCTAAATTTTTGTGATCCAACCAGACCTGGAAGGGGTGTTTGGCTCCTTCCAGCCAATGGCGCCAAACACTTAAAGCAGCTTTGATAGCTGCGGTTTCTTTATCTCCTACAGTCCAATTGAGTTCAGACCCAGAAAACTTTTTTGATAAGTAAGCACACGGAACCAGTTTGTCATCTTTATTTTTCTGCAAGAGGGCAGCGCCAAGCGCTTTGTCCGAAGCATCCACGTGAACGATAAAAGGAAGGTCTGGGTCTGGGTGTGTTAAAATAGGTTCTGTGGTAAAAGCCGTTTTCAGCTGCTGGAAAGCTGACTGGCACTCCTGAGACCAAAGAAGGGGGGCTCCGGGTTTAGAAGCCTGCGAGTCCCTGCCTTTGGTACGTAACAGGTCTGTGAGCGGCAAGGCAATCTTAGCAAATTGAGGAATGAAGTCACGATAGAAGTTAGCAAAACCGAGGAAGGATTGCAGTTCCTTCCTATTGGTGGGGATGGGCCATTCAATCACTGCGACTATTTTAGCTGGGTCCATTTCTAAGCCCTTAGGAGAGATACGATATCCCAAATAGTCTATGGAGGAGCGATGGAAGCAGCATTTGGACAACTTGACAAAGAGGGAGTTATCTAGTAGACGTTGCAATACTTCTCGCACCAGGTTCTCATGCTCCTCAACGGTTTGCGAGTAAATCAATACATCATCTAAATACACGACCACCCCTTTATATAGCAAATCTTGCAAGACTTCGTTGATAAGGGCCATGAAAGCCCCTGGGGCTCCAGCTAATCCGAATGGCATTATTAAATATTCATATTGTCCAAACTTTGTATTGAACGCTGTTAAGTGTTCGTAGCCCTCTGCAATCCGGACTCTATAATAAGCCTCCCTTAGGTCCAGTTTGGTAAAGATCCGCCCTTTGCCTAGCGCGTCTAAGAGATCTTTGATTAAGGGCAAAGGATATTTGTTGGAGATGGAAACGGCATTCAATCCACGATAATCAGTACAAAGTCTTAACGAACCGTCTTTTTTCTTAACAAACAGAACAGGGGCGGCATGGGTGTGTTTTGTGGCTCGCCGTATGAATCCGTGAGCTAAATTTTTATCTAAGAAGGCACGGAGTTCCTTCTCTTCGGTGGGGCTCATGCGGTAGATTCTACCTTTGGGCAACTGAGCACCGGGCTGTAGCAAAATTTTGCAATCTGTATCTCTATGGGGGGGCAATTGATCGCACTCCTGTTCTTGGAACACTCTGGACAAGTTTTGATACACCTGCGGGATCTCTGTAGGATCAGGAGCAGACAATACTTTTAAAGCTTTAGGACTCATTGTTTCGTTTTCACGTACTGGTGGGGTTTCCTCTCCGTTCATGTGATCTCCACAGGGGGATCTGAAAATTGGAGGATCCGTTCTTTCCACATAATGGTTGGTTCGTGTAAGAGCAACCAAGGCATCCCTAACACAATAGAGTGCTTAGCAACCGGAGCAAGGATGAAACTTATTTTCTCCCAATGTTCGGCACAACGGAGAAGTACCGGTTGGGTTTTAAAACGTGCCGGACCTTCACCCCCTAGAGGGCTGCCATCCATTTGGGTGAAGGGAATGGGTTTAACCAAGGGGACTCGGTCTAAACCAAGTTCCTCAGCCACTTGTGGTTTCATGAGACAGTGGGAACAGCCCGAGTCCACAAGCGCGGAAGCCAGAATACGCGTATGTTTACTTGGGTTGGCCAAAGAGGTCAAAATAGTAATGGGCGCGCTGCCCTCACTCACCGCATCTGGAGTAGGGTTAATGTCTACGGGCGCTGAGGAGAGACAGAGCGCCAGATCCTCGTCTTCGAAAACCTCGATAGCGGCTTTGGATGATCCATGAGGCGGCGGAGCTGATTTACGCGGAGGCTTGGCTGAAGAGGTGCGTGTAGCCGGAGTTTGGGATTTCTGTTTCTTTGGGCAGTTGGCAGCCAGATGGCCAGGACCCCCACAGTAAAGGCACAATCCTAAGCGGCGACGGCGTTCAGAGGTGGTTTCGGTGGTGACAGCAGGGCTGGTTTTACGAGTGGCTGGTGCAGGTGTAGTAGCAGGTTTGGGGCGTGGACAGCCGCCTGCGCGGGCATAAGCAAGGCGGGCAGCAACCTGTGATCCAAGCTCGATCCATTCAGCAACTGTCCGTGGGATCCGAATAAGGATCACTGTTTCACGAAGTTTAATATCCATAGCTTCGAAGAAATACTCACATTTCATGCGTTCAGGCCAGTCCGGAGGAAGTTTACTGGCCGCCGCATGAAATTCTCGGGCAAATTCAGCAAAAGAACGGTTGCCTTGCTGGATGGTTTTCACTGTATGTAGGGCATCGTTTTCAGCATCCGGATCTTGGAAATGGATGCGTAACGCTTGGAGGAACCCAGCCACTGTGCGAGTGTCGTCCGCTTGTAATTCATAGAGAGTAACGAACCATTCAGCGGCTATCCCGTCCAGCACCGATCCAATGTCACGTATTTTCTCACGTTCGGAGCGATATAAATCATCAAATTCCTGCATGTGGGCATCGAGTTGCAAGATGAAGTAAGGGAGTTTAGATGCGGTTCCGTCAAAACGAGCCGGGATAGGGGGTCTGTAAAATCCTCTCTCAACAGCTCTAGGTAGCTGTTGGGGTTGTTGTTGTAAATAGGCTGGTGGTTGCAAGGGGTAGTTTGGTGGTACCGGAGGAGCAGGGGGTTGTTGAGGAGCTCTGGGTTGAAAAGCTGGAACCGGGCCTCGTAGCACCGTGGCCCCGGTGGGGAGAGAAACTGTAGTTGCGCGAGTGAGGGTGGGAGCGCCGGCCGGAGCTCTCGCCATAGTATCACGTTGTCTTCGTAGAGTTTGCTCCAGGTCAGCCAATTCCCTTTCTTTGCGTGTTAAGGCATCCTGGTGCGCGTGTAAAGCCGCCCTCTCCCGGTCCAGTTTCGCTCGTTCGTCTCATTGCACGGCTGAAGTGAGTTCATTCTGTGTTTGGATGGCTCTGATGCTTTCGCGCTGACGTTGTAAATCCATTTTAGAGTGGTCCAGTACTTTATCATGGATCGTGAGATTCTGCTGATATTGTTGACGCAACGCTTCCCTTTCACGATCCAATTCTAGTTGGAGTTCTTTGCGTTGCTGTTCACGGTCCCTTTGCAACCCTTCGCGCTCTTCCTCCCAGAGTTCGCGCTCACGTTCCCAGGCTTGTTTGGCCTCCCGCAGCAGGGCCACTTCATCGTCCCAACTTTCTTTCGAAGGCATGGGGAACAGTTCAGGATCGGGACCTAGTTCCTCCTCTGATGGTTTTTCCTCCATACCTCCAACTGCTCCACGGATCTCACCCATTCGCATGTTCGCTCCTGGCTCTGGAACTGTCGAGGTGGTATGGAACCCTCTACCGATCATCGATCCAACTCTCGTCATAGTCCCTGTTTCCGCTGTAATCTTGGGACGAGCCCCGGTGCTATGCCATTGCTGATCTTTAGGGATATCATCGAAGTATTTGTCTAGGAACCTTTCGATAGACTCTTGGGTGTCAGCATGAATGGTAGTTAGTCCCAATTCCTCAGGGACTGGCTGCATCTGGGGTTTGTAATCCACACGTTGTCGGGTGGAGACGAACCGGTCAGCAGGCGCTCGATCCATGGATAGCGCCCCCAAACTTTCATGCATCTCCACGCGATCGGATGCATATCGATCGTCCCAATGTAGGAGAGGCAGACTCGAACTGGGCCGAGGTCGGGAGAGAGTCACCAGCGAAATCGGATCATCCCCTGGATCCTCGGAGTCTGGAAGGGAAGGCTCGAAACCCTCTACGGGGGCTATCGTGCCTTCCACATGGTCAAGAGCATTCAATCTCTGCATGTTAAAACACCTGAGATCCACTTGTTTCAAAAGTAAAAGAAAAGTAGGATTCCTGTCATAATGTAAGGAATTCCAAAGAGCAGAAATAAAAGGCTTTTGGTTATAAGACCGTTTATTCAGACATCTTAGAAAACACACACACACGGCATGACAGGAATGAGACCTCCTGCCCAAACTACAGGTTATAACGTTCTCTATCCCATCCCCCTCCTGGCCCATCCAGGCCCATTCTCATGGGAACGGAATGCTCATCTTGGACAGTAAGATAAGCCCTCCAACAAGATTGTTGCAGCAGATTCTGGCCCGTCGCCCGGGCGGAGGCATTCCGTCAAGGCCAGGTGGCTGAAAGGAAAACACTCAGAACTGACGTCCTTACAAAGAGAAATTAGAAGACATTATGAAGATATGGACATTGTATGAGAAATGGATGGAAGAAGCTGGATTTAATGAAGAACTATGGAACAAGAGAATAAGAATGAACCTTCTGCTGCTTGCTTGAATAACCAAAGAAAAGAGGGGGGGAGGGGGGAGAAAAAGGAAAAATGTATAGTATGAATAAATATACTGTATGTAAAAGTTAAAAAAATACTCTATACAATAAAAAAATTATTTAAAAAATGAAATCAGACTCCATTCCTGAAGACTGGAAGAAGAAGAAGAGTTTGGATTTATATCCCCCCTTCCTCTCCTGTAGGAGACTCAAAGAGGCTTACAATCTCCTTGCCCTTCCCCCTCACAACAAACACCCTGTGAGGTAGGTGGAGCTGGGAGAGCTCCGAGAAGCTGTGACTAGCCTAAGGTCACCCAGCTGGCGTGTGTGGGAGTGTACAGGCTAGTCTGAATTCCCCAGATAAGCCTCCACAGCTCAGGCGGCAGAGCTGAGAATCAAACCCGGTTCCTCCAGATTAGATACGCGAGCTCTTAACTTCCTATGCCACTGCTGCTCTACCAATGTCACACCAATCTTTAAGAAAGGATCTAGGGGGGACCCAGGAAATGACAGGCCAGTCAGTTTGACATCTGTTCCTGGTAAATTAGTAGAATCTATCATTAAAGATAAAATTATAAAACATGTAGAAAAGCAAGACCTGTTGAGGAAGAGTCAGCATGGCTTTTGCAGAGGCAAGTCCTGTCTTACAAACTTACTAGAGTTCTTTGAGGGTGTAAACAGGCAAGTGGATAAGGGGGAACCAGTGGACATTGTCTACTTGGATTTCCAAAAGGTTTTTGACAAAGTTCCTCACCAGAGACTGTTGAGAAAACTCAGCAATGAAGGAATAAGATTAAAAACTGGCTGAGGAACAGGATTAAAAACTGGTTGAGGAACAGGAAACAAAGGCCCTTTCCGCACTGGCAGATTATGGCGCCCTGGGGACGGCAAAAACGCCGTCCCCAGGGAGCCATTCGCACAGGGGACGCAGCTGCTTTGCAGCCGTGCCGCCCTCGCCCCGCCCAAGCGGTGCGAAGCCGCCGTTTCCCAACCTCACTTGGGAAGCGAGGTTTATGGGAAACGGCAGCTTGGAGCCGCTGCCGTGCAAACAGCAGCGGCTCCAAGGCGCCCTCCCCCCCTTCCGCCCTCTACCTACCGTGGCTGTGGCCGTCCGGCGTGTCACCGAGGCCTGGGGACACGCCCCCTGCCCTGCGATGCCAGAGCACTCGTGCAGGGCAAGAGGGCCTGTCCCCAGGCCTCAGTGACGCGCCGGACGGCCACGGCCATGGTAGGTAGAGGGCGGAAGGGGGGGTCATGCAAACGGTCCCAGGGGGGTTGGGTCGGCCTGGAAAACGCCGACCCAACCCCCCATCGTCGCCGTGCAGAAGCGGCCAAGGGTGGGTATAAATGGGAAATTCTCACAATGGAAAGATGTAGGCAGTGGTGCCCCCCAAGGATCCGTTTAGGGACCAGTTCTCTTTAACCTATTTATAAATGACCTGGAAGTAGGGGTGGGTAGCGTGGTGGCCAAGTTTGCAGATGACACCAAATTATGTAGGGTGGTGAGAACCACAAAGGATTGCGAAGAGCTCCAAGCGGACCTTGATAAATTAGGTGAGTGGGCTAAGAAATGGCAAATGCAGTTCAATGTAGCTAAATGTAAAGTGGTGCACATAGGGGCAAAAAGTCCAGACTTCACATACACACTACAGGAATCAGTGCTATCAGTCACAGACCAGGAAAGGGATTTGGGCGTCTTAGTTGATAGTTCCATGGGAATGTCAGCTCAATGCATGGCAGCTGTGAAAAAGGCAAACTCTATGCTGGGGATCATTAGGAAAGGAGTTGATAATAAAACTGCAAAGATTGTCATGCCCTTATATAAAGCCGTGGTGTAACCGCACTTGGAGTACTGTGTTCAGTTCTGGTCACCACATCTCAAAAAGGATATTGAAGAGATAGAAAAAGTGCAGAGAAGGGCAACGAGAATGATTGAGGGACTGGAGCACCTTCCTTATGAGGAGAGGCTGCAGCGTTTGGGACTCTTTAGTTTGGAGAGCAGACGGCTGAGGGGGGATATGATTGAAGTCTATAAAATTATGCATGGGGTAGAAAATGAAGCCTATAAAATTATGCATGGGGTAGAAAATGTTGTAACCCACCCATGGATTTTTTCCTTGGCCAAGCCCAACTTTTTATACCCAGGGTCTTATTAAAGGATAATTCCTTTTTTTATAACTACGTTGCATTTTACTCTGCTAAAAAAACGGATAATTTCAGTTCTTCTATCAGAAGGAAGGGGACATAGGGGCTATTGAAGGGTTATGAAGCAGTCAGAAAGCTGTTCCTAGGGAGGATACAAAAAAGAGAAGAGAAATGTTATCGCGCTACCAGGGTAACTTTCAGTGATCCAAGTGACTCCAGCTCTCGGTAGCGCGGAGGAACAGAAACGGGACCCAACACAGCGAGTATAGTAAAAACAGCAAGATTTTATTGAGATGCTGACCTAAGTGTCAGCACCTCTGTTCCACACAGCAACTGTGCTGCCTAGCAGTTTTTCAAGACATTATATACATTTTCTCCCGCCGGGAATTCCGGGGGACTACGGAACAACCCACCACCATTCATTAACAAAAATGCAGGAACCAATCAGAGTCCAGAGGGCAGTCCCTTCTTGAATTTCGCAGCAGAATCCAGAGTGAGGCAATGACGTAGGCGCGGTTAAATCTAAGGCAGGGAAA
Source organism: Sphaerodactylus townsendi (assembly GCF_021028975.2). Taxonomy (NCBI): domain Eukaryota; kingdom Metazoa; phylum Chordata; class Lepidosauria; order Squamata; family Sphaerodactylidae; genus Sphaerodactylus; species Sphaerodactylus townsendi. Next base: position 1,596,867 of record NC_059427.1, read on the forward strand.
ACACAAAGGGATCCACTGGATGATCAGATCAGGAAACGAAACCTTAGGGTGCAGCACCCTTATCTGATGGGATTAAGACAGGGCAATGTCCGCTCTTCCGGGGCTTCCTTTGTTACAGTTCTGATCTCGGTTTTGTGTATGAAAGATTACTAAGGTGGGGCAGGGTTGGGCAACCGCCAGCATTCCTGCCTTGAGCAAAGGAGGCTTTACACAAATACAGAGAAAATCCTACCTTCTATCTAATACAGAACTTCTTTCTATCTAAACTATAAAAATAAAATACAGTTTCAATTTTATTTGGAAAACAAAATCAGAGATGGATTCATTCATTTCTGACTCCGCTATCAGAAAAACTGAAGTCCTCCAATTTTCTCCTTTTCGATCCAGATTTGTTTGCAGGAGTGCCAGAGGATTTAAGCACGAGAAACTGGACTGAGGAAATCCTTGAGGGGTTTAGAGGGGCAGGGGAGGGAAGGAACAGATCTCATTTACGTTGGGCAACTCTGAAGAGGAGAGCTCTCTCTGTTTCCCCCATGCAGAGCAGGGCCAGGGAAGAGGTTCTCTGTTCTCCAGGAGGGCTGTCAGCTCTGCACCTGGCACCTGGCGGCATCTCCAGCAAGGATCACATCTAACTCTTGTCCAGGAACAAATGACCTGGTGATCTCCTGGGCAGGTGTTGACTCCAGCTGAAAGGCGCATGCACATCAGGACCAAGATCTGACTGTATTGTTACCAGACTGACCTAAGGTAGGTGGGACTGTTTTAGGAACAGTGTCTCCACCCATCCTCCAACCCTAAGGGTACCCAGCAGTGCTGTGACCAAATGGGTAGTCCGTTGTCTGCATGGGCTAGTGTGCCCACAAGGACACAGTAAAAACTTGCCTGGATTTATCTTCACCCATATCTGCCTTGCAAAATACCTGTCAGACACCCTTCCTGAAGGAATTCAGAGAACACGATACCCCCGCCCTGGAAAGTGTTCCCATCTCCTGCCCTGGACTATGTACCCTGTGAAGACCGAGGACTAGTTAATGTATTTGCCTCTAGTATTCCTGCCAGTATTGTCTTAACCGCCAAACCTCTTCCTCTGACTAATGACCATCTTATTTACATTGCCATGGTTTTAAGTTGTGATTGACTCAGCACACACCCCCACCTCCAAACACTCCCAGCTTAGTCCAAAGGCCAACCACGCAAATCATTAGTTTAAGGACAACCATTAAGGTTGAGTCTGAGTCTAGTTTTCCTTGGAAAGGCAGTATTCTCCTTTGTCCTGGGAGACTAAGGGCCACTCTGCATAATCCCAGGGTCCCTTTTTCCCTATGTGAAGGACCTTCTCACAGCACCCAGTACTTCTGAGCCGGCCTTTTGGCTCAGTGGCTGCTGCGTGCCCCCTGCTTTCTAACACTGCTTCCTTGTAGCCGAGTGCAGGTCAGAGGACTCTGCTTCATGGCCCCAAAGCTAGTTCAGGATCTGGTAGAGTATTGCCCATAGGAATTCCCTCAATTCCTCTGCTATTTGCAACCAATCCCCTCAACACTTCTTGTACCCTAGGACTGTGTGAGTGCATTCTCCTACTTCGCCTCTTGCCTTCTTGTGGAGAGGGCTTTGAGGCGGCAAAGAGTCTGAGGGAGAGGAGGGCCTCCATTTAACTCGACTCCTGTAGAAATGGGAAAGTGTTTCTGTGGAGATTCCTCTCTCTTCTCCTGGAAATACTTTTCTTGGGTGATGGGATGTAGGATTCCTTTGGAGTAGGAAGAAACGTCCCCCTACAGCAATGGTGAAAAGGATTCTCCATGGGGTATGGGTGTTCCCCACCCCAAGGGTGGGTTTTTTAGCTTGTTGGACGCTTTTTATAGTATATTGCTGCATTTTAAATGGGTTTAGTTATTTTAATGTATAAAGCCATTTTTGTAGGGATGAGCCCCGCGAACCCAGCAGAGCCTCAGAAAGAGCGCAGGAATGCCTGTGCCATCTGTGTCCTTCTGGGCGCACACGCTCACCCATCCCCCAGGCCCCCGTGAGTCACAGGTCATGAACTACCTGACTCACGGTCACCAGGTGTCCCAGACAAAGGGACAAAGGGGCGCTTGCCCCCAGGTATGGATTAGACCCAGACACGAACGTTTCCTCCCGCACGTAGGCAACCCCATGATGTCATGTATCATACGATATTCTCCTGCTCTCCCGCCTCCCGGTCCGCCCCTATTGTAATCCCTAATAAAAGGTGCCAGGGACTAGCACACGGCAGAGTTGCCGGATCCACGGATCACGCTTCCTGCTGCTGGCTCTCTCCACCGTATGATATCTCCGCGTCTCGCCTCTTCCTCGCGACCCTCGCGGGCCGACTTCACATTTTATATTAATTTTTTTCTGATCGTGCTCTCTTTATGTTGTTTTATGTTGTACATCGGCCAGAAACCTTCGGGGGTGGGCGGTATATGAATTCAATTATAAATAAATATATAGCCAAGGACTGCCATGAGACCATAGTGGTGTACATCCCACTTCTAAAATCTTGTTTGCTCCTGTCTCTGAGCATGAGCAGACTGCTTTCCCAGCCTTGTTGAGTAACCACAATAAGCACTTTCACTCTTGGGGCTTGAGAGGAGATTTTCCTGGCTTAGAAAGAAACACCCATTAAATTGCATCCTTTTCCACAATAAAATTAAAATAAGTTTTTGAGTCACATAAGATTTCAAAAGTTTTTTTTTTAAGCCAGGTTTTCCAGATGGGATGCAAAAGATGGGTGTGTGTGCATTTGTCCTTTAAGATGAAGCTCAGATTTTGTTATGGACTTCATTGTTCTGAAGATTTGATTGGTTAAGACTGCAGGGTTTTTATTTTATATCCCGCATCCCTCTATTGAAAAGAGTCTCGGTGCAGCTTATAAACTCTTTTGCTTCCTGTCCCTACAGCAGGCACGTTGTGAGGTAGGTGGAGCTGAGGGACTTCTGAGAGAACTGTGACTAGCCCAAGGTTACCCAGCCAGCATGATGTAGTGGTTAAGAGCAGGTGCACTCCTCAATGCAGCATTCCAAAGATATGCACATAGGAATAAGATCAACGTTTAATAATCAACGTGAAGAAGCAGAAAACAACACAAAAAGAACAAGAGAACTAACCATGCAGAGTGAATCCCTTTTCACACACTGAGCATAAAAAAGCACTTTCTGCTATCCAGGGGGTGCCTTCCAAGAAGAAGGGGATCAAACTGGGGTGCCTCATCTGAGAGTGGACAGAAGCCTTACAATCAGCACTACAAAGGTCTCTCCCTTGTGTGAATTCTTTGATGGTCTTTAAGAGTGTTCCTTCGACGGAATCTTTTTCCGCACTCTGAGCATTCAAAAGGTCTCTCCCCTGTGTGAGTTCTTTGATGCTTTTTAAGATTACCACTGTCACTGAATCTTTTTCCACACTCTGAGCATTCAAAAGGTCTCTCACCTGTGTGAGTTCTTTGATGCTTTTTAAGATTACCACTGTCACTGAATCTTTTTCCACACTCTGAGCATTCAAAAGGTCTCTCACCTGTGTGAGTTTTTTGATGCCGTTGAAGAGTGCCACTCCGACTGAATCTCTTTCCACACTCTGAGCATTCAAAAGGTCTCTCACCTGTGTGAGTTTTTTGATGCCGTTGAAGAGTACCACTCCAACTGAATCTCTTTCCACACTCCGAGCATTCAAAAGGTCTCTCACCTGTGTGAGTTTTTTGATGGAGTTGAAGATTGCCACTCTGACTGAATCTCTTTCCACACCCCGAGCATTCAAAAGGTCTCTCACCTGTGTGAGTTTTTTGATGCCGTTGAAGAGTGCCACTCCGACTGAATCTCTTTCCACACACCGAGCATTCAAAAGGTCTCTCACCTGTGTGAGTTTTTTGATGGAGTTGAAGATTGCCACTCCAACTGAATCTCTTTCCACACTCCAAGCATTCAAAACGTCTCTCACCTGTGTGATTTTTTTGATGCCTTTGAAGAGTGCCACTCTGACTGAATCTCTTTCCACACTCCGAGCATTCAAAAGGTCTCTCACCTGTGTGAGTTCTTTGATGGTGTTGAAGATTGCCAGTGTGACTGAATCTCTTTCCACACTCCGAGCATTCAAAAGGTCTCTCACCTGTGTGAGTTCTTTGATGGTGTTGAAGATTGCCACTCTGACTGAATCTCTTTCCACACTCCGAGCATTCAAAAGGTCTCTCACCTGTGTGAGTTTTTTGATGGTGTTGAAGATTGCCAGTGTGACTGAATCTCTTTCCACACTCCAAGCATTCAAAAGGTCTCTCACCTGTGTGAGTTTTTTGATGCCGTTGAAGAGTGCCACTCCGACTGAATCTCTTTCCACACACCGAGCATTCAAAAGGTCTCTCACCTGTGTGAGTTCTTTGATGGTGTTGAAGAGTGCTATTGTGACTGAAGAACTTTCCACACCAAAAGCATTTATGTGCCCTTATTATACTGTGCTTTGGAAGATGTACATTACCTTTTCTTATACCAAAGAAAGTCTTTCCACTGTCTATGCTGATTAATGGATTCTCTGATGAATGAGTCCCACCATGGTTTTGAGAAAGATCTGATTTTCCTGAGAAGCTCTTGCCACAGTCTGTGCAGCTACAAGATTTCTCTCCTTTATAAGTTCTCTGATGGCGAGGTTGCTCTGTTCTGTGAACATAATTCTTTCCAAACTCCAAGCATTGATCGGCCTTCCTTCCACTGTGCATTTGCAGATGGATCTCATATTGGCTTTGATCTGAGAAGGTCATCCCACATTCCAAGCACTTATGTGCTTCCTCTGCTGTTTGGACTAGTTCACTGAAATCCTGCCCTTGGCATGAAATAGGTTTATTCCCATTTTCAGCCATGTGATTTCCTTTCTGCTTATTATGTCCACCTTGATTTCTGAAGATTCCTTCCAAATCTTCACTCGGGACTTTATTTAGCACTGTCTCATCACCCTCATTCCACTGCTCATCCCCTGCTGGAATAAAGAGAGAAATCCTGTGAGAATCCACACAAGGAAGTCTGACCTTCCCTAGAACTTCTATCCACACACAAATGTGTCACTACATCATTATAAACTTTAAAAGGACATCCAAGAACAGCTTGGTTTGCAATCTATGCATCCTCTCACCTGACTGAGGTTGATGGGATGAAACGGATGATTGCTGACTGAAGGTCTTTCCACACTTCAGGAAGTCATATGATTTCTCTGCTAAGGGAATTTGCCTCTCAGAAATAAGAGTGATATTTTCACCGCAGGACTTTCCAACAGCCAGATTTTCATTTTTGTTTTCCCTGGAGAAGATTCTCTGGCAAGCATGAAGACGTTCATTCCTTGTTTTGGTTGATGTTACTTCTTGGACTGGACTTTCACAGAAGTATCCTCCTTGGGATGGATCGGGCTTATCTGCCGTCTTGTCTGCATGGTTTCCCTCCTGCCTTTGTGGTCGGTCTCTGTCCTCCACCTTTCCTTCAGAAATTTCATCCTGGTCTGTTCCCACAGAGAACCCCTCGTTTCCCCCAACCATCTCCTCTATAGGTGCTGCTGGAAGGAAGGAAGAGGTCCAGTTAGCACATGGGCAAGAAGCCAAGCCCCCTATCAGGCACTGTTCATTAATGGGTGACCATTTTCTTGATCAGATATTCTTTCCCCTGCAAATGAGCTCCAGTCCCACCTTATCCCCAGTCAGGCCCTGCATGTCAGCAGGTTTTATATTCTGTCTATCCCTTTCACTTTAAGAAGAAGAAGAGTTTGGATTTATATCCCCCCTTTCTCTCCTGTAGGAGACTCAAAGGGGCTTACAATCTCCTTGCCCTTCCCCGCTCACAACAAACACCCTGTGAGGTAGGTGGGGCTGAGAGAGCTCCGAGAAGCTGTGACTAGCCCAAGGTCACCCAGCTGGCGTGTGTGGGAGTGTACAGGCTAATCTGAAATGGCAAACCATCCTTCCCCTACCATACACATTTGACTTGTAATGCAGCTCTTTTGAGTCTCTGCTATTTATGATTAAAAAGAAGAGGAGGAGAAAGCTTTTATATCCCCAGTTTTCTCTACCCTAAAGAGGATGAAAGGGGCTTATAAATCACATTCCCTCCCCACAACAGGCACCTTGTGAGGGAGGTGGAACAGAGAGAGTTCTGAGACAACTGTGACTAGCCTAGGTCACCCAGCAGGCTTCTTGTGGAAGAGTGGGGACTTGAACCCCTCCCTCCAAATTAGACTACAGAGCTCTTTACACCATGCTAGCTCTCCAGAGGAAGTTACCATGATCTCCTGTCCAGAAGCTAAATAAAGAGCTTCCTTCTAGATTAGATGATAGCCAAGAGGAAGTATTTTTCAGCATTTGTTCGGGGATAGGGAAAAGCCAGCACTTTACCAAGTGAACCCAACACTTACTTACTTACTTATGCCCCGCCCTCCCCCTAGGGCTCAGTGCGGCAGACAACAGCTTATAAAACAAGAAGACTTCAAAGGAGTCCCCAATGATTTTTGGAAGAGGGGCCAGTTGAGGGCAGGGCAGATAGAGCCCAAAAGCATCTAGGTGACTGCTGTACGAAAGAGCCCTCGGCCTCCTGCGGCTTGGCTTTTGTTAAGTAAGCCCCCACCTTTCTCTGGACTATTCCACATTTAAGGATACAGCTTGAAAGCATCCCGGATTTCAAGACCCAAAAGGTCCCCCTCCCTCCTTTCCCAGCAGGCTTTGTGATTCTGCCAAACTTAGACATGCAAAAAGGGAAGCAGAAATCCTTTCAGGATATTCCTTGATCATCCCCTTGACATAACCATGGAAGATCCTCACTTGCAGCCAGCTCCTTTGGGAAGGAAATAATCACCAGTGCTTTGATCGTGTGTTCCTGCATTGCAGGGGGTTGGACTTGACGGCCCTTCGGGTCTCTCCCCGCTCTATGATTCTATGATTCCTCTTGAGAAATTCTCACCCCTTTCTTCAGATGCAAGACCTTTACCTGTCTCCACCATAGTCTCTCTTTCATTCTTGACTCTTGGCACAAAAAGGAGAAAGTGATGGTTCTTATACAGAGAAGGAAAGAAATGTGAAGAAGAGGGTCTTTTGCCAGAGAGAATGGAAACCTGATCAAGATCAAAGCCCACAATCCCAACCATTGTAAGAAGAAGACTTGGTTTCTATAACCGCTTTTTGTATCAAAGCAGCTTACAAATGCCTTCCCTTCCTTTTCCTACAAGACACCTTGTCAGGTATGTGGGGCTGAGAGAATTCTGAGAGAACTATGACTGGTCCGAGGTCACCCAGCAGGAGTCACGTAGAGGAGACAGGAATCAAACCCTTTTCTCCATATCTTCAGTCTGCTACTCTCAAATACTACCCCATATTGGCTCTCCAGATCACAGTTGGAGGGGATTAACCTACTCTCACTTGGAGGACAGGTGTGTTCTAATGGTTCCCAACTGAGAAATTGGGATGTGGCCCCTTCCAGAGTCTTCCTGGGGGGCCGAGCAGTCCTGCAGTAGCCTCAGGACAGGACACCCTCTCTGGGTCAATTGCCCCAGCAAACCAGGTGGATTTTGGCAATGCTGACTATCCCTTTTGAAGCTATCCTGCCACCTCGAGGCCTCCACAAGCGAGCAAGGTCTGAACAGGGCTCAGCCAAAAAGTATTACTGTTCAAGATTTTCATCCATGCTTCACCCCAAAGATAGAAATGTGTACCTCTGGAACCTATGAAAGATCCTTACCCAGAGAAGCCACGCTCGCGTAGTTCTCCATCATGACGTCCTCGTAGAGAGCCCTTTGGTCTGGATCCAGCAGCGCCCACTCTGCCTCTGTGAAATACACGGCCACCTCCCCGAAGGAAACGACAGACTGAAAGGAAAAGCGGATGCCCTCATCAGAGGTAATCTCAGGCAGTGTCATGATCTGGGCCTGGTTTGGCCGGATCCTGTCATGGCTCCTGTGATCTGTCAGCTTAATCTGCACGTTAGACACCTGCTAGCTGCTATGCTTGAAAATGCTGGGGAGGGTGGGTTGTTTGGCTTTGGTGAAGGCCATGCACTCAAGGGTGCCTTTTTCCCTCTTGATAACTGGTGCTGACAGGCTGGGGTGGGGGTGGGGGAATGGAGAGGGTATAATGGGAGCTGTTCTGGTATTTAACATTTTTTGACTGGTCAAGGAAAGTCTAAATGCTTATTCCTGATGCTGTTTTGAATAAAAAGAACTTGTCTGAACACAAAGCCTCGCATTGAACAGACCAGGGGCATGACAGGCACAGATGGCCAACTGGGAGGGGGCGTTCTGGGAGGGGGCAGGATGGAGAACTCCGCTTGTGTATAAGGAGCAGCATTCAGGGTCTCTTGCCTGGGCCCCTCAGCACCAACTTCAGGAGAAACCCCCCCCCCCCCAGGAAAGGAGGGGGGGACCCAGGCTGTCCCCTGCTCATCTCCCCTACCTGGACTGGAGATGCAGCCGCTGTTTCCATCTCTCTGCAAACAGAACGGATCAGCACTGTCTCTTCACTGCCTGAGAGGGAGAGAAAACCGGAAGAAAGAGTATCAGCCTCCACTCACTAGTCTATTTGGTTGCGTCATGAACCTCTGTTCCCAGGGCTGTGAAACCTTGCCCCGTGTGCGCTCAAAAAGAATTGTAACACTTTCCGGTAAGGACTGGGAGAGGTGGAAGAGAAGCCCAAGCCCAAGATGCTATTCTTTTATTGGCTGTGACTTCACACACGGCCTTGAGGCCAAGCTGATGGGAGGAAAAACTCGTGGGGGGGGGGGGGGGTGGGGGGGGGGGGGGGGGGGGGGGGGGGGGGGTGGGGGGGGGGGGGGGTGGGGGGGGGGGGGGTTGGGGGGCGGGGGAGGAGGGGGGGGGGGGGGGTGGGGGGCGGGGGGGTTGAGGGGGGGGGGGGGTGGGGGGGGGGGGGGGTGGGGGGGGGGGGGGGTGGGGGGGGGGGGGGGTGGGGGGGGGGGGGGGTGGGGGGGGGGGGGGGTGGGGGGGGGGGGGGGTGGGGGGGGGGGGGGGTGGGGGGGGGGGGGGGTGGGGGGGGGGGGGGGTGGGGGGGGGGGGGGGTGGGGGGGGGGGGGGGTGGGGGGGGGGGGGGGTGGGGGGGGGGGGGGGTGGGGGGGGGGGGGGGTGGGGGGGGGGGGGGGTGGGGGGGGGGGGGGGTGGGGGGGGGGGGGGGTGGGGGGGGGGGGGGGTGGGGGGGGGGGGGGGTGGGGGGGGGGGGGGGTGGGGGGGGGGGGGGGTGGGGGGGGGGGGGGGTGGGGGGGGGGGGGGGTGGGGGGGGGGGGGGGTGGGGGGGGGGGGGGGTGGGGGGGGGGGGGGGTGGGGGGGGGGGGGGGTGGGGGGGGGGGGGGGTGGGGGGGGGGGGGGGTGGGGGGGGGGGGGGGTGGGGGGGGGGGGGGGTGGGGGGGGGGGGGGGTGGGGGGGGGGGGGGGTGGGGGGGGGGGGGGGTGGGGGGGGGGGGGGGTGGGGGGGGGGGGGGGTGGGGGGGGGGGGGGGTGGGGGGGGGGGGGGGTGGGGGGGGGGGGGGGTGGGGGGGGGGGGGGGTGGGGGGGGGGGGGGGTGGGGGGGGGGGGGGGTGGGGGGGGGGGGGGGTGGGGGGGGGGGGGGGTGGGGGGGGGGGGGGGTGGGGGGGGGGGGGGGTGGGGGGGGGGGGGGGTGGGGGGGGGGGGGGGTGGGGGGGGGGGGGGGTGGGGGGGGGGGGGGGTGGGGGGGGGGGGGGGTGGGGGGGGGGGGGGGTGGGGGGGGGGGGGGGTGGGGGGGGGGGGGGGTGGGGGGGGGGGGGGGTGGGGGGGGGGGGGGGTGGGGGGGGGGGGGGGTGGGGGGGGGGGGGGGTGGGGGGGGGGGGGGGTGGGGGGGGGGGGGGGTGGGGGGGGGGGGGGGTGGGGGGGGGGGGGGGTGGGGGGGGGGGGGGGTGGGGGGGGGGGGGGGTGGGGGGGGGGGGGGGTGGGGGGGGGGGGGGGTGGGGGGGGGGGGGGGTGGGGGGGGGGGGGGGTGGGGGGGGGGGGGGGTGGGGGGGGGGGGGGGTGGGGGGGGGGGGGGGTGGGGGGGGGGGGGGGTGGGGGGGGGGGGGGGTGGGGGGGGGGGGGGGTGGGGGGGGGGGGGGGTGGGGGGGGGGGGGGGTGGGGGGGGGGGGGGGTGGGGGGGGGGGGGGGTGGGGGGGGGGGGGGGTGGGGGGGGGGGGGGGTGGGGGGGGGGGGGGGTGGGGGGGGGGGGGGGTGGGGGGGGGGGGGGGTGGGGGGGGGGGGGGGTGGGGGGGGGGGGGGGTGGGGGGGGGGGGGGGTGGGGGGGGGGGGGGGTGGGGGGGGGGGGGGGTGGGGGGGGGGGGGGGTGGGGGGGGGGGGGGGTGGGGGGGGGGGGGGGTGGGGGGGGGGGGGGGTGGGGGGGGGGGGGGGTGGGGGGGGGGGGGGGTGGGGGGGGGGGGGGGTGGGGGGGGGGGGGGGTGGGGGGGGGGGGGGGTGGGGGGGGGGGGGGGTGGGGGGGGGGGGGGGTGGGGGGGGGGGGGGGTGGGGGGGGGGGGGGGTGGGGGGGGGGGGGGGTGGGGGGGGGGGGGGGTGGGGGGGGGGGGGGGTGGGGGGGGGGGGGGGTGGGGGGGGGGGGGGGTGGGGGGGGGGGGGGGTGGGGGGGGGGGGGGGTGGGGGGGGGGGGGGGTGGGGGGGGGGGGGGGTGGGGGGGGGGGGGGGTGGGGGGGGGGGGGGGTGGGGGGGGGGGGGGGTGGGGGGGGGGGGGGGTGGGGGGGGGGGGGGGTGGGGGGGGGGGGGGGTGGGGGGGGGGGGGGGTGGGGGGGGGGGGGGGTGGGGGGGGGGGGGGGTGGGGGGGGGGGGGGGTGGGGGGGGGGGGGGGTGGGGGGGGGGGGGGGTGGGGGGGGGGGGGGGTGGGGGGGGGGGGGGGTGGGGGGGGGGGGGGGTGGGGGGGGGGGGGGGTGGGGGGGGGGGGGGGTGGGGGGGGGGGGGGGTGGGGGGGGGGGGGGGTGGGGGGGGGGGGGGGTGGGGGGGGGGGGGGGTGGGGGGGGGGGGGGGTGGGGGGGGGGGGGGGTGGGGGGGGGGGGGGGTGGGGGGGGGGGGGGGTGGGGGGGGGGGGGGGTGGGGGGGGGGGGGGGTGGGGGGGGGGGGGGGTGGGGGGGGGGGGGGGTGGGGGGGGGGGGGGGTGGGGGGGGGGGGGGGTGGGGGGGGGGGGGGGTGGGGGGGGGGGGGGGTGGGGGGGGGGGGGGGTGGGGGGGGGGGGGGGTGGGGGGGGGGGGGGGTGGGGGGGGGGGGGGGTGGGGGGGGGGGGGGGTGGGGGGGGGGGGGGGTGGGGGGGGGGGGGGGTGGGGGGGGGGGGGGGTGGGGGGGGGGGGGGGTGGGGGGGGGGGGGGGTGGGGGGGGGGGGGGGTGGGGGGGGGGGGGGGTGGGGGGGGGGGGGGGTGGGGGGGGGGGGGGGTGGGGGGGGGGGGGGGTGGGGGGGGGGGGGGGTGGGGGGGGGGGGGGGTGGGGGGGGGGGGGGGTGGGGGGGGGGGGGGGTGGGGGGGGGGGGGGGTGGGGGGGGGGGGGGGTGGGGGGGGGGGGGGGTGGGGGGGGGGGGGGGTGGGGGGGGGGGGGGGTGGGGGGGGGGGGGGGTGGGGGGGGGGGGGGGTGGGGGGGGGGGGGGGTGGGGGGGGGGGGGGGTGGGGGGGGGGGGGGGTGGGGGGGGGGGGGGGTGGGGGGGGGGGGGGGTGGGGGGGGGGGGGGGTGGGGGGGGGGGGGGGTGGGGGGGGGGGGGGGTGGGGGGGGGGGGGGGTGGGGGGGGGGGGGGGTGGGGGGGGGGGGGGGTGGGGGGGGGGGGGGGTGGGGGGGGGGGGGGGTGGGGGGGGGGGGGGGTGGGGGGGGGGGGGGGTGGGGGGGGGGGGGGGTGGGGGGGGGGGGGGGTGGGGGGGGGGGGGGGTGGGGGGGGGGGGGGGTGGGGGGGGGGGGGGGTGGGGGGGGGGGGGGGTGGGGGGGGGGGGGGGTGGGGGGGGGGGGGGGTGGGGGGGGGGGGGGGTGGGGGGGGGGGGGGGTGGGGGGGGGGGGGGGTGGGGGGGGGGGGGGGTGGGGGGGGGGGGGGGTGGGGGGGGGGGGGGGTGGGGGGGGGGGGGGGTGGGGGGGGGGGGGGGTGGGGGGGGGGGGGGGTGGGGGGGGGGGGGGGTGGGGGGGGGGGGGGGTGGGGGGGGGGGGGGGTGGGGGGGGGGGGGGGTGGGGGGGGGGGGGGGTGGGGGGGGGGGGGGGTGGGGGGGGGGGGGGGTGGGGGGGGGGGGGGGTGGGGGGGGGGGGGGGTGGGGGGGGGGGGGGGTGGGGGGGGGGGGGGGTGGGGGGGGGGGGGGGTGGGGGGGGGGGGGGGTGGGGGGGGGGGGGGGTGGGGGGGGGGGGGGGTGGGGGGGGGGGGGGGTGGGGGGGGGGGGGGGTGGGGGGGGGGGGGGGTGGGGGGGGGGGGGGGTGGGGGGGGGGGGGGGTGGGGGGGGGGGGGGGTGGGGGGGGGGGGGGGTGGGGGGGGGGGGGGGTGGGGGGGGGGGGGGGTGGGGGGGGGGGGGGGTGGGGGGGGGGGGGGGTGGGGGGGGGGGGGGGTGGGGGGGGGGGGGGGTGGGGGGGGGGGGGGGTGGGGGGGGGGGGGGGTGGGGGGGGGGGGGGGTGGGGGGGGGGGGGGGTGGGGGGGGGGGGGGGTGGGGGGGGGGGGGGGTGGGGGGGGGGGGGGGTGGGGGGGGGGGGGGGTGGGGGGGGGGGGGGGTGGGGGGGGGGGGGGGTGGGGGGGGGGGGGGGTGGGGGGGGGGGGGGGTGGGGGGGGGGGGGGGTGGGGGGGGGGGGGGGTGGGGGGGGGGGGGGGTGGGGGGGGGGGGGGGTGGGGGGGGGGGGGGGTGGGGGGGGGGGGGGGTGGGGGGGGGGGGGGGTGGGGGGGGGGGGGGGTGGGGGGGGGGGGGGGTGGGGGGGGGGGGGGGTGGGGGGGGGGGGGGGTGGGGGGGGGGGGGGGTGGGGGGGGGGGGGGGTGGGGGGGGGGGGGGGTGGGGGGGGGGGGGGGTGGGGGGGGGGGGGGGTGGGGGGGGGGGGGGGTGGGGGGGGGGGGGGGTGGGGGGGGGGGGGGGTGGGGGGGGGGGGGGGTGGGGGGGGGGGGGGGTGGGGGGGGGGGGGGGTGGGGGGGGGGGGGGGTGGGGGGGGGGGGGGGTGGGGGGGGGGGGGGGTGGGGGGGGGGGGGGGTGGGGGGGGGGGGGGGTGGGGGGGGGGGGGGGTGGGGGGGGGGGGGGGTGGGGGGGGGGGGGGGTGGGGGGGGGGGGGGGTGGGGGGGGGGGGGGGTGGGGGGGGGGGGGGGTGGGGGGGGGGGGGGGTGGGGGGGGGGGGGGGTGGGGGGGGGGGGGGGTGGGGGGGGGGGGGGGTGGGGGGGGGGGGGGGTGGGGGGGGGGGGGGGTGGGGGGGGGGGGGGGTGGGGGGGGGGGGGGGTGGGGGGGGGGGGGGGTGGGGGGGGGGGGGGGTGGGGGGGGGGGGGGGTGGGGGGGGGGGGGGGTGGGGGGGGGGGGGGGTGGGGGGGGGGGGGGGTGGGGGGGGGGGGGGGTGGGGGGGGGGGGGGGTGGGGGGGGGGGGGGGTGGGGGGGGGGGGGGGTGGGGGGGGGGGGGGGTGGGGGGGGGGGGGGGTGGGGGGGGGGGGGGGTGGGGGGGGGGGGGGGTGGGGGGGGGGGGGGGTGGGGGGGGGGGGGGGTGGGGGGGGGGGGGGGTGGGGGGGGGGGGGGGTGGGGGGGGGGGGGGGTGGGGGGGGGGGGGGGTGGGGGGGGGGGGGGGTGGGGGGGGGGGGGGGTGGGGGGGGGGGGGGGTGGGGGGGGGGGGGGGTGGGGGGGGGGGGGGGTGGGGGGGGGGGGGGGTGGGGGGGGGGGGGGGTGGGGGGGGGGGGGGGTGGGGGGGGGGGGGGGTGGGGGGGGGGGGGGGTGGGGGGGGGGGGGGGTGGGGGGGGGGGGGGGTGGGGGGGGGGGGGGGTGGGGGGGGGGGGGGGTGGGGGGGGGGGGGGGTGGGGGGGGGGGGGGGTGGGGGGGGGGGGGGGTGGGGGGGGGGGGGGGTGGGGGGGGGGGGGGGTGGGGGGGGGGGGGGGTGGGGGGGGGGGGGGGTGGGGGGGGGGGGGGGTGGGGGGGGGGGGGGGTGGGGGGGGGGGGGGGTGGGGGGGGGGGGGGGTGGGGGGGGGGGGGGGTGGGGGGGGGGGGGGGTGGGGGGGGGGGGGGGTGGGGGGGGGGGGGGGTGGGGGGGGGGGGGGGTGGGGGGGGGGGGGGGTGGGGGGGGGGGGGGGTGGGGGGGGGGGGGGGTGGGGGGGGGGGGGGGTGGGGGGGGGGGGGGGTGGGGGGGGGGGGGGGTGGGGGGGGGGGGGGGTGGGGGGGGGGGGGGGTGGGGGGGGGGGGGGGTGGGGGGGGGGGGGGGTGGGGGGGGGGGGGGGTGGGGGGGGGGGGGGGTGGGGGGGGGGGGGGGTGGGGGGGGGGGGGGGTGGGGGGGGGGGGGGGTGGGGGGGGGGGGGGGTGGGGGGGGGGGGGGGTGGGGGGGGGGGGGGGTGGGGGGGGGGGGGGGTGGGGGGGGGGGGGGGTGGGGGGGGGGGGGGGTGGGGGGGGGGGGGGGTGGGGGGGGGGGGGGGTGGGGGGGGGGGGGGGTGGGGGGGGGGGGGGGTGGGGGGGGGGGGGGGTGGGGGGGGGGGGGGGTGGGGGGGGGGGGGGGTGGGGGGGGGGGGGGGTGGGGGGGGGGGGGGGTGGGGGGGGGGGGGGGTGGGGGGGGGGGGGGGTGGGGGGGGGGGGGGGTGGGGGGGGGGGGGGGTGGGGGGGGGGGGGGGTGGGGGGGGGGGGGGGTGGGGGGGGGGGGGGGTGGGGGGGGGGGGGGGTGGGGGGGGGGGGGGGTGGGGGGGGGGGGGGGTGGGGGGGGGGGGGGGTGGGGGGGGGGGGGGGTGGGGGGGGGGGGGGGTGGGGGGGGGGGGGGGTGGGGGGGGGGGGGGGTGGGGGGGGGGGGGGGTGGGGGGGGGGGGGGGTGGGGGGGGGGGGGGGTGGGGGGGGGGGGGGGTGGGGGGGGGGGGGGGTGGGGGGGGGGGGGGGTGGGGGGGGGGGGGGGTGGGGGGGGGGGGGGGTGGGGGGGGGGGGGGGTGGGGGGGGGGGGGGGTGGGGGGGGGGGGGGGTGGGGGGGGGGGGGGGTGGGGGGGGGGGGGGGTGGGGGGGGGGGGGGGTGGGGGGGGGGGGGGGTGGGGGGGGGGGGGGGTGGGGGGGGGGGGGGGTGGGGGGGGGGGGGGGTGGGGGGGGGGGGGGGTGGGGGGGGGGGGGGGTGGGGGGGGGGGGGGGTGGGGGGGGGGGGGGGTGGGGGGGGGGGGGGGTGGGGGGGGGGGGGGGTGGGGGGGGGGGGGGGTGGGGGGGGGGGGGGGTGGGGGGGGGGGGGGGTGGGGGGGGGGGGGGGTGGGGGGGGGGGGGGGTGGGGGGGGGGGGGGGTGGGGGGGGGGGGGGGTGGGGGGGGGGGGGGGTGGGGGGGGGGGGGGGTGGGGGGGGGGGGGGGTGGGGGGGGGGGGGGGTGGGGGGGGGGGGGGGTGGGGGGGGGGGGGGGTGGGGGGGGGGGGGGGTGGGGGGGGGGGGGGGTGGGGGGGGGGGGGGGTGGGGGGGGGGGGGGGTGGGGGGGGGGGGGGGTGGGGGGGGGGGGGGGTGGGGGGGGGGGGGGGTGGGGGGGGGGGGGGGTGGGGGGGGGGGGGGGTGGGGGGGGGGGGGGGTGGGGGGGGGGGGGGGTGGGGGGGGGGGGGGGTGGGGGGGGGGGGGGGTGGGGGGGGGGGGGGGTGGGGGGGGGGGGGGGTGGGGGGGGGGGGGGGTGGGGGGGGGGGGGGGTGGGGGGGGGGGGGGGTGGGGGGGGGGGGGGGTGGGGGGGGGGGGGGGTGGGGGGGGGGGGGGGTGGGGGGGGGGGGGGGTGGGGGGGGGGGGGGGTGGGGGGGGGGGGGGGTGGGGGGGGGGGGGGGTGGGGGGGGGGGGGGGTGGGGGGGGGGGGGGGTGGGGGGGGGGGGGGGTGGGGGGGGGGGGGGGTGGGGGGGGGGGGGGGTGGGGGGGGGGGGGGGTGGGGGGGGGGGGGGGTGGGGGGGGGGGGGGGTGGGGGGGGGGGGGGGTGGGGGGGGGGGGGGGTGGGGGGGGGGGGGGGTGGGGGGGGGGGGGGGTGGGGGGGGGGGGGGGTGGGGGGGGGGGGGGGTGGGGGGGGGGGGGGGTGGGGGGGGGGGGGGGTGGGGGGGGGGGGGGGTGGGGGGGGGGGGGGGTGGGGGGGGGGGGGGGTGGGGGGGGGGGGGGGTGGGGGGGGGGGGGGGTGGGGGGGGGGGGGGGTGGGGGGGGGGGGGGGTGGGGGGGGGGGGGGGTGGGGGGGGGGGGGGGTGGGGGGGGGGGGGGGTGGGGGGGGGGGGGGGTGGGGGGGGGGGGGGGTGGGGGGGGGGGGGGGTGGGGGGGGGGGGGGGTGGGGGGGGGGGGGGGTGGGGGGGGGGGGGGGTGGGGGGGGGGGGGGGTGGGGGGGGGGGGGGGTGGGGGGGGGGGGGGGTGGGGGGGGGGGGGGGTGGGGGGGGGGGGGGGTGGGGGGGGGGGGGGGTGGGGGGGGGGGGGGGTGGGGGGGGGGGGGGGTGGGGGGGGGGGGGGGTGGGGGGGGGGGGGGGTGGGGGGGGGGGGGGGTGGGGGGGGGGGGGGGTGGGGGGGGGGGGGGGTGGGGGGGGGGGGGGGTGGGGGGGGGGGGGGGTGGGGGGGGGGGGGGGTGGGGGGGGGGGGGGGTGGGGGGGGGGGGGGGTGGGGGGGGGGGGGGGTGGGGGGGGGGGGGGGTGGGGGGGGGGGGGGGTGGGGGGGGGGGGGGGTGGGGGGGGGGGGGGGTGGGGGGGGGGGGGGGTGGGGGGGGGGGGGGGTGGGGGGGGGGGGGGGTGGGGGGGGGGGGGGGTGGGGGGGGGGGGGGGTGGGGGGGGGGGGGGGTGGGGGGGGGGGGGGGTGGGGGGGGGGGGGGGTGGGGGGGGGGGGGGGTGGGGGGGGGGGGGGGTGGGGGGGGGGGGGGGTGGGGGGGGGGGGGGGTGGGGGGGGGGGGGGGTGGGGGGGGGGGGGGGTGGGGGGGGGGGGGGGTGGGGGGGGGGGGGGGTGGGGGGGGGGGGGGGTGGGGGGGGGGGGGGGTGGGGGGGGGGGGGGGTGGGGGGGGGGGGGGGTGGGGGGGGGGGGGGGTGGGGGGGGGGGGGGGTGGGGGGGGGGGGGGGTGGGGGGGGGGGGGGGTGGGGGGGGGGGGGGGTGGGGGGGGGGGGGGGTGGGGGGGGGGGGGGGTGGGGGGGGGGGGGGGTGGGGGGGGGGGGGGGTGGGGGGGGGGGGGGGTGGGGGGGGGGGGGGGTGGGGGGGGGGGGGGGTGGGGGGGGGGGGGGGTGGGGGGGGGGGGGGGTGGGGGGGGGGGGGGGTGGGGGGGGGGGGGGGTGGGGGGGGGGGGGGGTGGGGGGGGGGGGGGGTGGGGGGGGGGGGGGGTGGGGGGGGGGGGGGGTGGGGGGGGGGGGGGGTGGGGGGGGGGGGGGGTGGGGGGGGGGGGGGGTGGGGGGGGGGGGGGGTGGGGGGGGGGGGGGGTGGGGGGGGGGGGGGGTGGGGGGGGGGGGGGGTGGGGGGGGGGGGGGGTGGGGGGGGGGGGGGGTGGGGGGGGGGGGGGGTGGGGGGGGGGGGGGGTGGGGGGGGGGGGGGGTGGGGGGGGGGGGGGGTGGGGGGGGGGGGGGGTGGGGGGGGGGGGGGGTGGGGGGGGGGGGGGGTGGGGGGGGGGGGGGGTGGGGGGGGGGGGGGGTGGGGGGGGGGGGGGGTGGGGGGGGGGGGGGGTGGGGGGGGGGGGGGGTGGGGGGGGGGGGGGGTGGGGGGGGGGGGGGGTGGGGGGGGGGGGGGGTGGGGGGGGGGGGGGGTGGGGGGGGGGGGGGGTGGGGGGGGGGGGGGGTGGGGGGGGGGGGGGGTGGGGGGGGGGGGGGGTGGGGGGGGGGGGGGGTGGGGGGGGGGGGGGGTGGGGGGGGGGGGGGGTGGGGGGGGGGGGGGGTGGGGGGGGGGGGGGGTGGGGGGGGGGGGGGGTGGGGGGGGGGGGGGGTGGGGGGGGGGGGGGGTGGGGGGGGGGGGGGGTGGGGGGGGGGGGGGGTGGGGGGGGGGGGGGGTGGGGGGGGGGGGGGGTGGGGGGGGGGGGGGGTGGGGGGGGGGGGGGGTGGGGGGGGGGGGGGGTGGGGGGGGGGGGGGGTGGGGGGGGGGGGGGGTGGGGGGGGGGGGGGGTGGGGGGGGGGGGGGGTGGGGGGGGGGGGGGGTGGGGGGGGGGGGGGGTGGGGGGGGGGGGGGGTGGGGGGGGGGGGGGGTGGGGGGGGGGGGGGGTGGGGGGGGGGGGGGGTGGGGGGGGGGGGGGGTGGGGGGGGGGGGGGGTGGGGGGGGGGGGGGGTGGGGGGGGGGGGGGGTGGGGGGGGGGGGGGGTGGGGGGGGGGGGGGGTGGGGGGGGGGGGGGGTGGGGGGGGGGGGGGGTGGGGGGGGGGGGGGGTGGGGGGGGGGGGGGGTGGGGGGGGGGGGGGGTGGGGGGGGGGGGGGGTGGGGGGGGGGGGGGGTGGGGGGGGGGGGGGGTGGGGGGGGGGGGGGGTGGGGGGGGGGGGGGGTGGGGGGGGGGGGGGGTGGGGGGGGGGGGGGGTGGGGGGGGGGGGGGGTGGGGGGGGGGGGGGGTGGGGGGGGGGGGGGGTGGGGGGGGGGGGGGGTGGGGGGGGGGGGGGGTGGGGGGGGGGGGGGGTGGGGGGGGGGGGGGGTGGGGGGGGGGGGGGGTGGGGGGGGGGGGGGGTGGGGGGGGGGGGGGGTGGGGGGGGGGGGGGGTGGGGGGGGGGGGGGGTGGGGGGGGGGGGGGGTGGGGGGGGGGGGGGGTGGGGGGGGGGGGGGGTGGGGGGGGGGGGGGGTGGGGGGGGGGGGGGGTGGGGGGGGGGGGGGGTGGGGGGGGGGGGGGGTGGGGGGGGGGGGGGGTGGGGGGGGGGGGGGGTGGGGGGGGGGGGGGGTGGGGGGGGGGGGGGGTGGGGGGGGGGGGGGGTGGGGGGGGGGGGGGGTGGGGGGGGGGGGGGGTGGGGGGGGGGGGGGGTGGGGGGGGGGGGGGGTGGGGGGGGGGGGGGGTGGGGGGGGGGGGGGGTGGGGGGGGGGGGGGGTGGGGGGGGGGGGGGGTGGGGGGGGGGGGGGGTGGGGGGGGGGGGGGGTGGGGGGGGGGGGGGGTGGGGGGGGGGGGGGGTGGGGGGGGGGGGGGGTGGGGGGGGGGGGGGGTGGGGGGGGGGGGGGGTGGGGGGGGGGGGGGGTGGGGGGGGGGGGGGGTGGGGGGGGGGGGGGGTGGGGGGGGGGGGGGGTGGGGGGGGGGGGGGGTGGGGGGGGGGGGGGGTGGGGGGGGGGGGGGGTGGGGGGGGGGGGGGGTGGGGGGGGGGGGGGGTGGGGGGGGGGGGGGGTGGGGGGGGGGGGGGGTGGGGGGGGGGGGGGGTGGGGGGGGGGGGGGGTGGGGGGGGGGGGGGGTGGGGGGGGGGGGGGGTGGGGGGGGGGGGGGGTGGGGGGGGGGGGGGGTGGGGGGGGGGGGGGGTGGGGGGGGGGGGGGGTGGGGGGGGGGGGGGGTGGGGGGGGGGGGGGGTGGGGGGGGGGGGGGGTGGGGGGGGGGGGGGGTGGGGGGGGGGGGGGGTGGGGGGGGGGGGGGGTGGGGGGGGGGGGGGGTGGGGGGGGGGGGGGGTGGGGGGGGGGGGGGGTGGGGGGGGGGGGGGGTGGGGGGGGGGGGGGGTGGGGGGGGGGGGGGGTGGGGGGGGGGGGGGGTGGGGGGGGGGGGGGGTGGGGGGGGGGGGGGGTGGGGGGGGGGGGGGGTGGGGGGGGGGGGGGGTGGGGGGGGGGGGGGGTGGGGGGGGGGGGGGGTGGGGGGGGGGGGGGGTGGGGGGGGGGGGGGGTGGGGGGGGGGGGGGGTGGGGGGGGGGGGGGGTGGGGGGGGGGGGGGGTGGGGGGGGGGGGGGGTGGGGGGGGGGGGGGGTGGGGGGGGGGGGGGGTGGGGGGGGGGGGGGGTGGGGGGGGGGGGGGGTGGGGGGGGGGGGGGGTGGGGGGGGGGGGGGGTGGGGGGGGGGGGGGGTGGGGGGGGGGGGGGGTGGGGGGGGGGGGGGGTGGGGGGGGGGGGGGGTGGGGGGGGGGGGGGGTGGGGGGGGGGGGGGGTGGGGGGGGGGGGGGGTGGGGGGGGGGGGGGGTGGGGGGGGGGGGGGGTGGGGGGGGGGGGGGGTGGGGGGGGGGGGGGGTGGGGGGGGGGGGGGGTGGGGGGGGGGGGGGGTGGGGGGGGGGGGGGGTGGGGGGGGGGGGGGGTGGGGGGGGGGGGGGGTGGGGGGGGGGGGGGGTGGGGGGGGGGGGGGGTGGGGGGGGGGGGGGGTGGGGGGGGGGGGGGGTGGGGGGGGGGGGGGGTGGGGGGGGGGGGGGGTGGGGGGGGGGGGGGGTGGGGGGGGGGGGGGGTGGGGGGGGGGGGGGGTGGGGGGGGGGGGGGGTGGGGGGGGGGGGGGGTGGGGGGGGGGGGGGGTGGGGGGGGGGGGGGGTGGGGGGGGGGGGGGGTGGGGGGGGGGGGGGGTGGGGGGGGGGGGGGGTGGGGGGGGGGGGGGGTGGGGGGGGGGGGGGGTGGGGGGGGGGGGGGGTGGGGGGGGGGGGGGGTGGGGGGGGGGGGGGGTGGGGGGGGGGGGGGGTGGGGGGGGGGGGGGGTGGGGGGGGGGGGGGGTGGGGGGGGGGGGGGGTGGGGGGGGGGGGGGGTGGGGGGGGGGGGGGGTGGGGGGGGGGGGGGGTGGGGGGGGGGGGGGGTGGGGGGGGGGGGGGGTGGGGGGGGGGGGGGGTGGGGGGGGGGGGGGGTGGGGGGGGGGGGGGGTGGGGGGGGGGGGGGGTGGGGGGGGGGGGGGGTGGGGGGGGGGGGGGGTGGGGGGGGGGGGGGGTGGGGGGGGGGGGGGGTGGGGGGGGGGGGGGGTGGGGGGGGGGGGGGGTGGGGGGGGGGGGGGGTGGGGGGGGGGGGGGGTGGGGGGGGGGGGGGGTGGGGGGGGGGGGGGGTGGGGGGGGGGGGGGGTGGGGGGGGGGGGGGGTGGGGGGGGGGGGGGGTGGGGGGGGGGGGGGGTGGGGGGGGGGGGGGGTGGGGGGGGGGGGGGGTGGGGGGGGGGGGGGGTGGGGGGGGGGGGGGGTGGGGGGGGGGGGGGGTGGGGGGGGGGGGGGGTGGGGGGGGGGGGGGGTGGGGGGGGGGGGGGGTGGGGGGGGGGGGGGGTGGGGGGGGGGGGGGGTGGGGGGGGGGGGGGGTGGGGGGGGGGGGGGGTGGGGGGGGGGGGGGGTGGGGGGGGGGGGGGGTGGGGGGGGGGGGGGGTGGGGGGGGGGGGGGGTGGGGGGGGGGGGGGGTGGGGGGGGGGGGGGGTGGGGGGGGGGGGGGGTGGGGGGGGGGGGGGGTGGGGGGGGGGGGGGGTGGGGGGGGGGGGGGGTGGGGGGGGGGGGGGGTGGGGGGGGGGGGGGGTGGGGGGGGGGGGGGGTGGGGGGGGGGGGGGGTGGGGGGGGGGGGGGGTGGGGGGGGGGGGGGGTGGGGGGGGGGGGGGGTGGGGGGGGGGGGGGGTGGGGGGGGGGGGGGGTGGGGGGGGGGGGGGGTGGGGGGGGGGGGGGGTGGGGGGGGGGGGGGGTGGGGGGGGGGGGGGGTGGGGGGGGGGGGGGGTGGGGGGGGGGGGGGGTGGGGGGGGGGGGGGGTGGGGGGGGGGGGGGGTGGGGGGGGGGGGGGGTGGGGGGGGGGGGGGGTGGGGGGGGGGGGGGGTGGGGGGGGGGGGGGGTGGGGGGGGGGGGGGGTGGGGGGGGGGGGGGGTGGGGGGGGGGGGGGGTGGGGGGGGGGGGGGGTGGGGGGGGGGGGGGGTGGGGGGGGGGGGGGGTGGGGGGGGGGGGGGGTGGGGGGGGGGGGGGGTGGGGGGGGGGGGGGGTGGGGGGGGGGGGGGGTGGGGGGGGGGGGGGGTGGGGGGGGGGGGGGGTGGGGGGGGGGGGGGGTGGGGGGGGGGGGGGGTGGGGGGGGGGGGGGGTGGGGGGGGGGGGGGGTGGGGGGGGGGGGGGGTGGGGGGGGGGGGGGGTGGGGGGGGGGGGGGGTGGGGGGGGGGGGGGGTGGGGGGGGGGGGGGGTGGGGGGGGGGGGGGGTGGGGGGGGGGGGGGGTGGGGGGGGGGGGGGGTGGGGGGGGGGGGGGGTGGGGGGGGGGGGGGGTGGGGGGGGGGGGGGGTGGGGGGGGGGGGGGGTGGGGGGGGGGGGGGGTGGGGGGGGGGGGGGGTGGGGGGGGGGGGGGGTGGGGGGGGGGGGGGGTGGGGGGGGGGGGGGGTGGGGGGGGGGGGGGGTGGGGGGGGGGGGGGGTGGGGGGGGGGGGGGGTGGGGGGGGGGGGGGGTGGGGGGGGGGGGGGGTGGGGGGGGGGGGGGGTGGGGGGGGGGGGGGGTGGGGGGGGGGGGGGGTGGGGGGGGGGGGGGGTGGGGGGGGGGGGGGGTGGGGGGGGGGGGGGGTGGGGGGGGGGGGGGGTGGGGGGGGGGGGGGGTGGGGGGGGGGGGGGGTGGGGGGGGGGGGGGGTGGGGGGGGGGGGGGGTGGGGGGGGGGGGGGGTGGGGGGGGGGGGGGGTGGGGGGGGGGGGGGGTGGGGGGGGGGGGGGGTGGGGGGGGGGGGGGGTGGGGGGGGGGGGGGGTGGGGGGGGGGGGGGGTGGGGGGGGGGGGGGGTGGGGGGGGGGGGGGGTGGGGGGGGGGGGGGGTGGGGGGGGGGGGGGGTGGGGGGGGGGGGGGGTGGGGGGGGGGGGGGGTGGGGGGGGGGGGGGGTGGGGGGGGGGGGGGGTGGGGGGGGGGGGGGGTGGGGGGGGGGGGGGGTGGGGGGGGGGGGGGGTGGGGGGGGGGGGGGGTGGGGGGGGGGGGGGGTGGGGGGGGGGGGGGGTGGGGGGGGGGGGGGGTGGGGGGGGGGGGGGGTGGGGGGGGGGGGGGGTGGGGGGGGGGGGGGGTGGGGGGGGGGGGGGGTGGGGGGGGGGGGGGGTGGGGGGGGGGGGGGGTGGGGGGGGGGGGGGGTGGGGGGGGGGGGGGGTGGGGGGGGGGGGGGGTGGGGGGGGGGGGGGGTGGGGGGGGGGGGGGGTGGGGGGGGGGGGGGGTGGGGGGGGGGGGGGGTGGGGGGGGGGGGGGGTGGGGGGGGGGGGGGGTGGGGGGGGGGGGGGGTGGGGGGGGGGGGGGGTGGGGGGGGGGGGGGGTGGGGGGGGGGGGGGGTGGGGGGGGGGGGGGGTGGGGGGGGGGGGGGGTGGGGGGGGGGGGGGGTGGGGGGGGGGGGGGGTGGGGGGGGGGGGGGGTGGGGGGGGGGGGGGGTGGGGGGGGGGGGGGGTGGGGGGGGGGGGGGGTGGGGGGGGGGGGGGGTGGGGGGGGGGGGGGGTGGGGGGGGGGGGGGGTGGGGGGGGGGGGGGGTGGGGGGGGGGGGGGGTGGGGGGGGGGGGGGGTGGGGGGGGGGGGGGGTGGGGGGGGGGGGGGGTGGGGGGGGGGGGGGGTGGGGGGGGGGGGGGGTGGGGGGGGGGGGGGGTGGGGGGGGGGGGGGGTGGGGGGGGGGGGGGGTGGGGGGGGGGGGGGGTGGGGGGGGGGGGGGGTGGGGGGGGGGGGGGGTGGGGGGGGGGGGGGGTGGGGGGGGGGGGGGGTGGGGGGGGGGGGGGGTGGGGGGGGGGGGGGGTGGGGGGGGGGGGGGGTGGGGGGGGGGGGGGGGGGGGGGGGGGGGGGGTGGGGGGGGGGGGGGGTGGGGGGGGGGGGGGGTGGGGGGGGGGGGGGGTGGGGGGGGGGGGGGGTGGGGGGGGGGGGGGGTGGGGGGGGGGAGGGGGAAAGGTGAAAGGGGCTACTTCCTCTTCAGAAATGGCTTCTTTCCCCTGGCCAGCCTGTTAGGGACAGGGCAGGGTCCTGTTCTCAGAGCTAAGGCTCTGTCCGGTTACTCACAAATAACCACCCATAAGCTTCTTCAGTGTTCAGAGTTTTATTGTTTCAATTCTGCGCAGAACAGGGAACGCTCCTATGTTAAAAACAGGGAGGAGGTTCGAAGCGCTGCCGCCTGTGTAACATAATTTATAGTTACAAAAACATACCTCCCCGCTCCTTGCTCATTGGGTTGAGTCAAGTAGACGTACAGACCTGGTCATCTTATCCCACCTTTTACCACACCTTTCCATCCCATATTCTTAATGTAACTTGAGTCCTCTCCCCTCCATTTTAACATCATGCCCGGGAAATGCAAGACAGCTGCAGATTTAAACATCTTGTCTGACCCTAAGCTGAGGTGGCTATTGACCAGAGCGAGAACCAACACATTTCCACTAACCTTTTCCCCAGAGAGATTCACGGTACCTGTAGAGAGAGTGGCTATGTTAGCTTAACCATCGCCATTTTGTATGCAGTTATTAATGTAACCGTTATTGGTGAACTTTGTAATAGTTCAACATCACTACCACGGTCTTGCTGGCTTTAATAGTTCTTGAAATTAATTGCCTGTCTTTGGCTTCCCACCAGCTTTCCCATCCTGGTACCGAGTAACAGTTAATTGAAGGTCTTGGCCCAGCTGCACAATGTTTTGCTAACGGTTGGAACTTCAATAAACTTTCAGCCACAACACCTGATAAGAATGAAGAGTTACATCACCTGCTTTAGTTAATTGGCACTAAGTTGTGATTGGTTTATTAAGATCACCTGATGTACAATTTCCCTATATCTGCCTTTCCATATTGTAAAAGAGGCACCCCTTTTCCCGTCTTCCCCCCTCCCTTTTTTCCTCCCAATACGCAATGCTACCTCACGCTGGCTAGAAGCTGTCTATTGAGTTATGAGAGCTGCTTCATTTTTCCTTTCACCTGCTAAGCAATGGAGAAGTTTTACATTTTGATTTTAGTAGGTTCAGTGATTTTGTCTCTGCTTGCTTTTATTCAATTGATTGTATGCATAGTATGCCATCTGACTATCGTTTGTTGAATGATGCTAAGTTCAATAAACTTTAAGAACTTGTTTTAAAGAAACAGTCTCCTTTTTCTGAGCTGTGTGAATGTTCAAAATCCTAACCCACGTTTGAGGAGAGTAGGTTACTCATCCTCTACAGTACCTTCACAGCAAAAGCGTACCTGTGAATACTGTCAAACCTCTGAGAAGTCATTGGAGCACATTTTATTAGTTTGTCCAAAATTTAACGATTTTAGACCAAACCTGTTTTTAGGGGATCCCTTACTGGTCCATCCAAGCCTTTTAAATCTTAAATTGAACTATCTTCTGAATACAGAGAATCCCAAGCAATTGGACATAGTGGCCAAATTCTTGCTCACTATTACGAAATAATTTCCTGGTCTCCTCTTTCACTCTGATGTATACATTTTTGAAACAGGAGTACCTGTTTTATCTTGTAAAACTGTATTTGGATTACTTAGCTCTGCTATGTTTTAATGCCTAATAAAGGTCTTTGAACTTGAACTTGAGTCTAAAACACCTCATGTATAAAAATTCTATAACAACTACTGGTTTCTATAGCAACCAAGTCTTCTGCTAATTTCTTATCTCCTTGGTGGGGCCCTATTTCTTTCAACTCAAGGCCAGTGTCAGGCTGCTCTGAGTTTCGTTTCTCGGTGCCCCTTAAATTACCTTTCTGTTTATCAGACTTTCAGCAAACTCAATAGTACAGGCCCCATCAGTTTCGGTAGCTAAGATGAGTTTATGTAATGTCCTCCACCCTTTGTGCAGGCTACTATATGTGTGTATATATATATATATATGGCTTAAAACACTGTGAACTATATATGTGTACATATCAAGCCTATCTGGATAAAGTCTTCTAACTCTACAGTCATTGGGTCTGAATTGGTTTATAGGTCCAGGACTTGACACCCATTTACTATTAATTAAAAGAAACAAGAACAACTTAGAAATTGGATGTTTTAGCATAAAAATTAAGAACTGGAAAATTTTCTTTATTTCCCGCCTCTATCAACCTTCTTGAACAGTGCTATTAATAGGAATTCTCGATCATTCTTCCAGCTCTGGGGTAAACATTTTGCCTCTCAAAAATATGAGTGATATTCTTACTGAAGGTCTTTCCAAAGGCCGGATTTTCATCTTTGTTTTCCCTGCAGCAGATTCTCTGGTTGGCATGAAGACATTCATTTCTTCTTTTTTTCGGTTGATCTTACTCCTTGGACAGAACGGGTTTATCTGCGTGGTTTCCCTCCTGAGTTGGTGGTCAGTCTCTGTTGTCAACCTTTCCTTCATTCTGGTCTTTTTCCACAGAGAACCCCTGGTTTCCCCCAACCATCTCCTCTATAGGTTCTGTAGGCAGGCAGGCAGGCAGGCAGGCAGGCAGGCAGGCAGGCAGGCAGGCAGGCAGGCAGGCAGAGGTCCAGTTAGCACATGGGCAAAAAGCCAAGCCACCTATCAGGCACTGCTCATTAACGTGTGACCATTTTCTTGATCAGATCTTCTCCCTCACCCCCCGCCCCCCACAACTGAGCTCCAGTCCCACCTTATCCCCAGTCAGGCCCTTCAGGTCAGCAGGTTTTATATTCTGTCTACCCCTTGCACTTTAAGGAGACAAAATGGAAAAAAAAACCCCATGATTCCCCTGCTGTTCACATTTGACTTGTAATGCAGCTCTTTTGAGTCTCTGCTATTTATGATTAAAGAGAAGAAGGGGAGGAGAAGGCATTTATATCCCACTTTTCTCTACCCTAAAGAGCCTGAAAGTGGCTTATAAATCTCATTCCTTTCCCTCCCCACCACAGGCACCTTGTGAAGGAGGTGACAGAGAGAGTTCTGAGACAACTGTGACTAGATCAAGGTCACCCAGCAAGTTTCATGTGGAGGAGCAGGGACTTGAACCCCTCTCTCCCGATTGGACTCCACTGCTCTTAACCACTAGACCACACTGGCTCTCCATAAGAAGTTACCATGATCTCCTGTCCTGCATCTATACAGGGAGGTTCATTGAAGATGTGAAGATAACCATGAAGAGCTGGTTTTCAGCATTTTCTTGGCCAAAGGAGGAGCCCGTATTTCCCGGAGTAAACCCAACACTTCAGGTACAGGCCCTCATGGTTTGTGGAAGAGCTGCCCGTTGTGGGGGAGGAAGGTGAGCCCTAACGGCATTTAGGTGACTGCTGTAGGAATGGGTCTATGGCCTCTTCCAGCTTGGCTGTTGTGAAGTAAGCTCCCATCTTGCCCTGGAATATCTCGTATTGAACGTTACAGCAGCCCCTGCAGAGCCACAACTAAGCTCAGACCTGGTCAAGATCAAAGACCACAATCCCAACCAGTGTAAACGGGTCAGAGCCGATCCCCGCCCCGTTATGGTCTCCAGTGCAGCGGGCTTCCACGCGGGTCTGCGGAGGGGGGTTCACGTGAGAGGAAGGCAGGCAGGCAGGCAGGCAGGCGCGTTTCAGGACGGACCACCTCCCACCCCACAGCACAGCCACTTTCTCCAGGGTCTCTTGAGCCTCGGTTCCCCCCCCGGAGGACCCCCCAGCCCAAATGGCACCTTGTTGCCTTTTACCCCCAACCAGTGCCGAATTGGAGCTCCGAACCGGTGTGACTTCGAATTCGGCTTGCAGTTCTTCACCCAGCTGACCACCTGCACCACGAAGAGTCGCAGGCTTGCGAAAGACGCCTTTCCCTTGCCCCCCTCCCCCCCCGGCTTCAACGGGGTCCTCCGGTGCCGGCTGGGTGCTGCGCTGAAGGGACCCCCACCCCCCGGGAAGTATTTAAAGCCATGCAGACACACACTGTGGACTTCTCCCCTGCAGCAGTCAGGAGTCTGCAACCTGTTGCTCTCCAGATGTTCATGGACTACAATTCCCATCATGAACCTCTGGAGAGCCACAGGTTGCAGCCCCTGGCCGCCAGACGTAAACATGGGTTATCTGGGAGTTATGCTGACCTCATCATCATGCTGTGTAAAGTGAGCTTCCACCTGGAATAAACAGAGCATGGGTGATGTTTGAAAAACCTGCCAAGCCTCTTGGACTAGCCTGTGTCTACTGTGATGAAGGGAAAACCTTTTGCAAATCACCTCACATCCCCTTTTTAAGAACTCTCTCACTCCAGCTTTAGGCAACTCCACTGAAAAGCCTCACTCCAGATTAAGGATTCCAGGCTAAAGGCCACTCTGCTCTCTCTTTCTCACTTGGCCTCCCGGCGCTTTTGAGAAAGGGCTGTGATCTGACCCTGACTTCTAACTAAAGAGATGTTTAACTTGGTTGAGATCAGTTCTGGAGGGTTTTCCAGGCTGTGTGGCCGTGGTCTGGTAGCCCAGAAAACCCTCCAGAACCAGTTGAATCCGGCCGTGAAAGCCTTCGACAATACTTGTTCCTAATGTTTCGCCTACATCTGTGGCTGGCATCTTCAGAGGTGTATCACAGAGGGAAGACTGTTACACACTGTGTCCAGAGAGAAGGGAATGTTTGGGGTATATATTGCCCATGTCCCGGGTGGGGCTATCAGTCCAGGGAGTAATTCACATTTTCATGCCCTCCAGTAGCAGCAGTATTGGTGAATGCAAATCCTGTGTTTGGGTGGAGTCCATTGTTCATGAACTTAGCATGCCCTTGGGGTTTGCTTTTGGTGTTTTTAAGTACTGGTAGCCAAGCTTTGTTAATTCTCGAGTCTCTTCTTTCCTGTTGAAGTTGTCTTGGTGTTTATGAATTTCAATGGCCTCCCTGTGCAGTCTGACATAGTAACCTTCTGAATTGTCCAGAATTTCAGTGTTTTCAAATAAAATGTTATGTCAAGTTTTAGTTGCATTGACGGATTTACCCAGTGGTGGGATCCAAAAATTTTAGTAGCAGGTTCCCATGGTGGTGGGATTCAAACAGTGGCGTAGCACCAATGGGGCTGGGCAGGGCACAACGGGGGCGTGGCCGGGCATTCCGGGGGCGGGGAATTAATAATTTCTCTGTTACTGTAAAAAAAAGTTCCTAATTTCCAGCTGGTATCTTTCTGTCCATAATTTTATTTATTTATTTATTTATTGTTGAGTTTTATATACCGCCCTGTCCCCAAAGGGCTCTGGGCAGTGTACAACAAGTCAAATCATAATACAACTAAATACAACAAACCAAACACCAAATTCCAACATAAAATAGACAACTAATCCCCACGCCCAGGGAACATAGCCAATTTTAAACCCCTCCCTAAATAAAGACTGTTGGCTCCATCAACAAAAAGATGGAAACAGAGATGGGAACATGAGGGGGGTACCATCAACGTTTGCCCAGTTGAGCCATCAGCCCGGTGGAACAACTCAGTATTACAGGCCCTGCGGAATTCACCCAGGTCCCGCAGGGCCCGGACAGTTGGAGGAAGAGTACCCAACAGGCCGGGGCCAGTCGCAGCGTCTTCGGTCCGCAGTGAAGGCCAGTCGTATCATTGAGGGGCCGAAACACGGGCCTCAGATTGGCCTTTCGCCGAGTGCAGAGGCCGAGTAGGGACATATGGGGTAATACGGTCCCGAACTCATTATAGCAAGTCATTTAAACTCGCTGTAGCCAATACCTACCGTCTCATTTCCAACAGAAACAACTACCTCTCCTCTAATTTTGCGCCACCGTGAAATAAAGGAAACGTTTGCGAAGATTCAATATCGCCGCCAGAGCGCCAAAGAAGTATACTTTCTGTAAACAAGGAACTTTCCCGAATTTCTAAGACACGCCTCCGAGTTAAAGATGGCCCATCGGCGTGAATCATTCGTTGTGTATGCGATTATGTGCCCATGTCCAAAAATGTACGTGTGATACACAGGTCAAGACTCCTTTAAAAAAATATAAGAGTGCCAGAACCCAGTAGTTCGCCCAGGGCTCATAAAGTGGAAGCACCACTGGTCCAACATCGTTTGACGCATAACCATACGGACACTGACCTTCCCGTTTTTGTGCGTTACAGCAATTTAACATAGATTCGCCGAAAGCTGAATTTAGACAAAATTATCCTCTTCAGTTAACCGTCTCATATAAATGGTTAGAAGGGCTCAATTTCCGCTGGATCTAGGTCACTTCGATATGTCGAAGTTATCTTCATTACTGGGGCTCTAAGAACACTGACCAGGTGTTATTTATCAGCTGTATACATAGCTTCAACCAGAGAGAGTCAGCTACCAGAGAAAGGTGTGGTAGGATCTAACAGCTTCTTGGAAAGCGTTTATAAGTTGAACTAATAACATTAGTGAGTTTAATAATTGCTCATTTCCAATAGTTCTTTATGTCAGAACTCGGTTTATCAAAGGTATATATGTGTGTTTAATGCATTGCGGCGAAAATCCATTAAGACAGCCTTGTTGTGCCGTTAATTGATATGATGTAAAGCTCGATATCCATCGGGTCATCATTACCTCAAGAACACTCGCAGGAACACGTAACAGGCAAATTAGCAATGACGAAGGCACCGAAGACTTCATTTATCTCTCGACTTCTTGCCAGCAATGAATTGAAGACTGCAATATTCATGACTGAACTTTATCATCAGTTTCAAAGGATCCTTCACTTTTCCACCACTGAAAGTGGAAACACCTCAGGGCACTTCATGTTTAGATCACCTTCTTCTAATGGAAAAAGAAAAAATGTTTAAGTTTAGACTATTGAATGGAAAAAGAGAAAAATAATTCATGTGATGATACAACAGTGAATTATATTATTGTATGTGATTAGCATTGTTCCTTATTATATACATAAGAAATACAAAACCTAAATTGGCTGCCTAGTGGGTGACGTGTTTTATATGTTAATGCTTATTCAGAGTGAAGCCTATGGCAACAGCTCTTCACGCCACACGCATACCTATACTTGTTGTGACGGGTTTTCTCCCGGGCTATGTGGCCGTGGTCTGGTGGATCTTGCTCCTGGACGTTATCAGGTTCTGCATCTATGGCCATATCTTCAGAATGCCAGGTATCACAGAGGGAAGTCAGTTACACACTGTGTCCAGAGAGAAGGGAATGTTTGAGGTATATGTTGTCCATATCCCAGGGTGGGGAACCAATCAGTAAGTGTTTGGGTGGAACTTGTTATTCAAAGATGTGGTTGATACTGGTGTGTAACAGACTTCCCTCTGTGATACACCTCTGAAGATGCCAGCCACAGATGCAGGCAAAATGTCAGGAACAAGATCCACCAGACCACGGCCACACAGCCCGGAAAGCCCACCACAACAAGTTGAATCCGGTCGTGAAGGGCTGTTGCCATTTCACCACAGCTTCCAGACACCCAGCTAAAGTATCAGGATCGCTTCCTGAAGGACTTCACGTATCAGTGGGTATAGTCACGAAATCCTCTTGCCCAGAGATACACTCTGTCCTCTATTGTAGGGTAATAAGCACTGTGCTTGGTTGAGGATTGACTCACAAATTCATTTCATCAAAGCAAGGCACTGGGTGAAGAGATTATAATCGACAGTATTAAACACAAAGACAGAATAAAAACAGCAATGCTGACCCGCTCCAATCCAATTGTCTAATGAGATAATCTGTGAGGGCAATAATTTATTAACCCTAAAGGTCTGTGACACCCCTCCACAGAGTAGGACAAATAAAATGTGTGTTCTCATAAACTTCATTCCTAATATTTCAGGTGAAAATTGAACATGCCTGAACCAATACAACAGCAGTATAATACAAGCCTAGATTAACTAAAAAGCTCTAGATGATGACACCTGGAAAAGCTGGGCTTGAGGCTAAATCGTAAGATTGGAAGAGACCACAAGGGCCATCAAAGTTTTTGCAACACTGGACCCGTTTGTGTGGTTTCTCCTCTGTTGAATTCTGTGGTGCACTTTAAGATAAGCATTAATATGGTTTCTCCCCAGTGTGGATTCATCAGTGCACAGCTAGGTCCAAAAAAAGCTCTTCTAATAAGCAGTCAAATCTGACCAAAAGGTTTTCCACACTGCAAGCATTTATGTTGTTTCCCCCCAGTGTGGATCTGTCATTGACTCATTAGATTATTATTCCAAGCAAAGCTTTTTTCACATTCTAAATGTTTGCATGGTTTCTCCCCAGTGTGGATATACTGATGGATAATAAGCTGGGAGAACAGTTTTTTCCACACTGCACACAACTGCAAGGTTTCTCGACAATGCAAACGTGGTGATGAACCCACAGATTTGTAATCCGAGCAAAAAACTTTTCACACTACAATAACTAATATAAATTAATGAATTGTCAAAGGCTTCCACAGCCAGAGCTGTTGTGGGTTTTGGGCTATGTAGCCGTCCTCTGGTAGCTTTTACTTGTAATGTTTCAACCGCATCTATGGCTAGCATCTTCAGATGCATATCACAGTAAGATGTGTTTTTCTACATGATACATTTCACTGAGACATACCTCTAAAGATGCCAACCATAGATGCGGCAAGATACTAGGAGCCAAAAACTACTAGACCATGGCCACATTGCCTGGAAAACCACAATAGCTAATTAATGTGGTTTCTCTTTAGTGTGGATTCATTGCTGACCAAAAAGGTTGTCTTTCCACATTCTAAGCATTTATATGGTTTCTCTCCAGTGTGGATATATTGATGTGTAATAAGCTGTGAACATTTAGCAAAGATATTTCCTCACTGCAAGCGTTTTTATGGTTTCTCTATTCTTTATGGACATGTTGATGGGCTCTCAGATTTGTACTCCAAGCAAAGCTCTTTCCACAATCCAAACATTTATATGGTTTCTCCCCAGTGTGAGTATGTTGATGGGCCTTCAGATTTGAACTCCAAGAAAAGCTCTTTCCACACTCAAAGCATTTATGTGGTTTAGCCACAGTGTGACTGTGTTGATGTGCAGTAAGATGTGAACTCTGAGCAAAGCTCCTTCAACACTCCAAGCATTTATGTGGTTTCTCCCCTGTGTGGATTCGTCGATGACTCGCTAAATTGTCACTCCGAGAAAAGCTCTTTCCACATTCCAGGCATTTATATGGTTTCTCACCAGTGTGGATATATCGATGAATAACAAGCTGTGAACTCTTAGCAAAGCTTTTTCCACATTGCAAGCATTTGTATGGTTTCTCTGCAGCATGGATATGTTGATGGGCCCTCAGATTTGTACTCCAAGCAAAGGATTTTCCACACTCCAAGCATTTATATGGTTTTTCCCTAGTATGGATTCGTTGATGACTTGAAAGGTTGTCACCCCGAGCAAAACTTTTTCCACATTCTAGACATTTATAGGGTTTCTCTCCAGTGTGGATATATCGATGAATAACAAGCTGTGAACTCTTAGCAAAGCTTTTTCCACATTGCAAGCATTTGCACGGTTTCTCTGCAGCATGGATATCTTGATGGGCCCTCAGATTTGTACTCCAAGCAAAGGTCTTTCCACACTCCAAGCATTTATATGGTTCTTCCCTAGTATGGATTCGTTGATGACTTGAAAGGTTGTCACTCTCGAAAGCAAAAAAAAACTTTTTCCCACATCTCTAGAACATTTATAGGGTTTCTCTCGGTGTGGACACGTTTGATGATTAATTAAGCTTCGAACTATGAGCAAAAGTCTTTTCCACACTCTAAGCTATTCAATGTGGTTTCTCCCCTGTGTGGATTCGTCGATGACTCGCTAAATTGTCACTCCGAGAAAAGCTCTTTCCACATTCCAGGCATTTATATGGTTTCTCACCAGTGTGGATATATCGATGAATAACAAGCTGTGAACTCTTAGCAAAGCTTTTTCCACATTGCAAGCATTTGTATGGTTTCTCTACAGCATGGATATGTTGATGGGCCCTCAGATTTGTACTCCAAGCAAAGGTCTTTCCACACTCCAAGCATTTATATGGTTCTTCCCTAGTATGGATTCGTTGATGACTTGAAAGGTTGTCACTCCGAGCAAAACTTTTTCCACATTCTAGACATTTATAAGGTTTCTCTCCAGTGTGGACACGTTGATGATTAATTAGCGCTGAACTATGAGCAAAAGTCTTTCCACACTCCAAGCATTCATGTGGTTTATCACCAGTGTGAATACGCTGATGGGCAGTAAGGTGTTCACTGCGTGCAAAGCTCCTTCCACACTCCAAGCATTTATATGGTTTCTCTCCAGTGTGGACACGTTGATGGGCAGTAAGGTGTGCTTTACGTACAAAGCACTTTCCACACTCCAAGCATTTATGTGGTTTCTCCCCAATGTGGACTTGTTGATGGATAATAAGCTGTGAATTCTGAGAAAAGCTTTTTTCACACTGCAAGCATTTATGGGGTTTATCCCCATTGTGAATACATTCATGGGCATTAAGGTGTGCACTGTGAACAAAGCTCTTTCCACACTTTAAGCATTTATGTGGTTTATCCACAGTGTGACTGTGTTGATGTGCAGTAAGATGTGAACTCTGAGCAAAGCTCCTTCCACACTCCAAGCATTTATGTGGTTTCTCCCGTGTGGATTCGTCGATGACTTGCTAAATTGTCACTCCGAGAAAAGCTCTTTCCACATTCCAGGCATTTATATGGTTTCTCACCAGTGTGGATATATCGATGATTAACAAGCTGTGAACTCTTAGCAAAGCTTTTTCCACATTGCAAACATTTGTATGGTTTCTCTACAGCATGGATATGTTGATGGGCGCTCAGATTTGTACTCCAAGCAAAGGTCTTTCCACACTCCAAGCATTTATATGGTTTTTCCCTAGTATGGATTCGTTGATGACTTGAAAGGTTGTCACCCCGAGCAAAACTTTTTCCACATTCTAGACATTTATATGGTTTCTCTCCAGTGTGGACACGTTGATGGGCAGTAAGGTGTGCTTTACATACAAAGCACTTTCCACACTCAAAGCATTTATAGGGTTTCTCTCCAGTGTGGACACGTTGATGATTAATTAGCGCTGAACTATGAGCAAAAGTCTTTCCACACTCCAAGCATTTATGTGGTTTATCACCAGTGTGAATACGCTGATGGGCAATAAGGTGTTCATTGCGTGCAAAGCTCCTTCCACACTCCAAGCATTTATATGGTTTCTCCCCAGTGTGGACACGTTGATGGATAATAAGCTGTGAATTCTGAGAAAAGCTTTTTTCACACTGCAAGCATTTATGGGGTTTATCCCCATTGTGAATACATTCATGGGCATTAAGGTGTGCACTGTGAACAAAGCTCTTTCCACACTTTAAGCATTTATGTGGATTATCCCTAGTATGGATTCGTTGATGACTTGAAAGGTGATCACCCCGAGCAAAACTTTTTCCACATTCTAGACATTTATATGGTTTCTCTCCAGTGTGGACACGATGATGATTAATTAGTGCTGAACTATGAGAAAAAGTCTTTCCACACTCCAAGCATTCATGTGGTTTATCACCAGTGTGAATACGCTGATGGGCAGTAAGGTGTTCACTGCGTGCAAAGCTCCTTCCACACTCCAAGCATTTATATGGTTTCTCCCCAGTGTGGATACGTTGATGGGCAGTAAGATGTGACTTTTGAGCAAAACTCTTTCCACAGTTCAGGCATTTATGCGTCTTTTCTCTGTGCTGATGGCCAGGATGATGCCCCTGCCAGCCTAAGCTCCTTCTACTCTCCAAGCAATCATCAGGTTTCTCCACTGGGTTAATTCTTTTGAGTGAACCCTGAGCGGAAGTCCATTCGTTCCCCATCTTTTGGTCTGCTCCTGTGCTCCTTTTCTGCTGTTTTTCATCAAATAGATGTCGCAGTTCTCCTTTATACTTATTCTGGGGACCATCAGACTCTGGAATTAAAAAAAGACTGGTAACATCTTCAAGTCAAAGCATAACCGAGTAAACAAGGCCATTAACTGCTCTTCATAATGTCAGAATAGGAACAGTTTGGTGGGGAGACAAATTCTACCCTGTATTAATCTAATGTGGATGCTCCCATGAAGAGTAGCTCCATCAGAGGCCAGGTGGCTCATTGGAATTCCACATTTACAGGCAGACTGTCTCTGAAGAGATGTGCTTTTCATCTTCTCCTGTGCTTAAGAGGTTTCCAGGGACTTTTGCTGCCTACTGTGTGTAACAGGAGGCAGGACTGCAAGGATCTCTGGCCACTCTCTTCCAGTATTTGAACACAGAACTGGAGAGTGAGTTTGGAGAAGAGCTGTACTCCTGAGCTATTCAGACTCAATCTGAGCCCCAAATGGATAAAGCTCACTATTGTAGTATGCCCTTTTTTGAAACCAATTTGCTCTAAGCCCAATATCCTATTGCTGTCTATCCAGGATGAGAGTTTGTTCAATAAGTATTTAGCATAAAGCTTACCAGTTATTGATAGAAGGCTAATGGGCCTGTAATTGACTGGCTGATTAGGGTCTCCTTTTTTAAATATTGGTGTTACTATGGCATTGGTCCACGAAGAGGGGACTATGCCAGTGTTATTAACCGAAGTAAATAGCAAAGCTAGAAGCGGAGACCACCAGTCAATGAATGTTTTAAATAAATCAGGCGGAAGGACATCTGGGCTGGGGGCTTTATGGGACTTCAGTTGTTCAATCAAAGGTTTAATTTCTTCAGCGAGCACTGGAGGCCATGTAGGGAAGATGAAGGTGGAGCGTGGGGTGTCTGGGGCAGAAGTTCTGCTGTTGTCATCAAACACCTCTTGAAAGTAACAGAACCATAGATGTTGGTCTATGGTGGTTGTTGGTGTGGAAGAAGTACGCATACCACCAGCCACAATCTGCCAGAAACCCCTTGAGTCATTTTTCAGGACAGTCTGAATCAGGGGTTTCCAGTTGGATTCGATGGCGTTTTTCTGATTTGCTTGGAGAGCTTGCATTAAGTTTTGTTTCAGAATAAAATAGTTTTGGGGGAGCTCACTATATTCTCATCTACGATATAAGCTCAGCCTCCCAAGCCCTGAACTCTCTGGCCCTGCGTGCAGAGGTGAGGCAGGTGATGCCTACATACTGGGCATTTTCCGTGGTGGCTCCTTGTCTTGAAAATGACCCCCCCACCTTTGAAGTTGAATTGGAGATTACCTTTCGATCTTTACAGTGCATGGCCAAAACATGTCTTTCTAACCAAGCTTTAACTTAGAGAGTTAACAATTGAGCTCATTTAAGGTCTTCTTCTGACCTTAGGAGCTTTCTTGGGATATTTTTGCGTGTTGCTGAATAGCAGGTGGTTGGACTGGATGGCCCTTGTGGTCTCTTTCAACTCTATAATTCAAAGCAGTGGCTACTTTGATGCTCTCACTGTGCCTTTGAAATTTACAAATTGATCATTTGGGCAACATTTAAAATGTTTTGCTACTCTTTTGATCTTTGAACTAACTTGAGGTCTGGGGAAAGGCAGTTTACAAATTAATCAACATGTATTAAAGCTGAGCATTGTATAAACATTCCCTGTCAAGCTTGGGTACAAACAAGGCAGTATTTTGTTTCCCTTTTTAACTTCTGTTTCATACTTAAAGAAGCTTTCCTGGCTATTTTCATGTTGTTGCCTCTTTGTATGCGTGTGTTGTAATTTTTTTATATTTACTTCAAAATCTCTGCAAAATCCAAAACATTCACAGAGACACCAAATTGTAAAGTACTTAATCCATGAACACTTCCACTTTCTTCTGCACTGAATATGCACTTAGTTATTAAGCACTGAAATGAAATTAAATATTTAGCATCGTTATTAATAAAATGGGGCCAGGGCCCCGCTGGATATAATGCATTTCCGCAGGGCCTGTAAGACAGAGCTGTTCCACCAGGCAAACGGTTGAGGTAGCAAAGGCCTGGCCTCCCACCGCACGCTGTTCTCCTCCCCCAACCACCTGTGTTAGGTAAAAGGTTCATTTTATCTGCCCCTCCTTTAAGATCCAGCGGGGCTCAAGGGAAGTAAATATCTTCACCATCTTGTTTTCAGTAGATGCATGTAATGTTTAAAAAGTTTAATTTACAGTAGTTAATTATAATAGTTGTACTTATTGTGTGTTTACAATGTTAGAAACTCCTCCAAGGCCAAGGGGGTTGCTATAAAAATGTAATAAAATAATTAATTAATTTTTAAAATCTCACTTTAATCTGTTGGTTCCTATTTTGGTTCTCTATTGGTTTTTATAGTCCTTAACCTTCAAAACCATTAGTCACCAGTTTTTTCCCCACTTTTAACTAAATACTCTATCAAGGGTTTCCAAATATTCATGCACTTAATTAAATTCTTTGAGTAACAGAGTCGGGCCATCTCTGCCCACTCTTTCACCCATCATTCTTCAACTGTAGGTAATAGCTGGAGCTTTCCATTTTTGCACCTAGAGCATTCTTGCTGCTGTTGTACTACACAAAAACAAAGTTCTACTCTGTTGTTATACATGACAGCTGCACCAACAATACTATATGCCTTTTTGAGAAAACCCTTCATTCCCCAGCTGGGGAAATTTAACCAAAGACAAGTAAGTAGATACCTGCTGAGCTGTCTGTTTCTTCTACATCTTGGTCACATGAATCTCCCGCTTCTTCCACTGGGGATAGGAAATCAGGTTTGGGAACCAGAAGTCCTTCATTGGGGGAAGAAAACAGACCAATGACTTCCAGGCATTCCAACTCCAAGAAATATTCAGATTTTTAAACCAAGCCTGAACCTAGAAAGAGCCACCACGATACAGTCTCTTACCCCCATGGTCCTTCCAGCATAGGAACTCATGGGGATGGACTTCAAAAATTATAATTTACATTTTTTCAAGACTTATAAATCGGTCTTCTGTATTGAGGACATTTTTTATACCACTCAACCTGAAAAGAGCTCAAATGGCATACAGTCTCTTCCCTTCTTCTCCAGAATAGAACAAGAAAAAAGGCCCTGCCCAACTGAATCCAAGATGAGCCAGGCAGGCAAGAATTAAGCAAGTGAAGCTCATCATGACATGAAGCCAAATTTCACCTGCTAGAATCCTGTTTTTCAGAGATCTGCTGCCTGGTTTTACTGAACCTGTGAGCCACACCTGAGCCTACACTGGTGTCAGCAGAACGAACACAGCAGAAGCATCCCGATTCATCACTTCTGTCTGCCCCACCCTAATCTTCCTCAATTCTTGTGGGAGGCTGAAATGTCTTCGGGCAAGTAAACGTCTTTTTGAACTTTGGAAAATGCATATTGAGGGCCCAACACAAATACCGTGTTTCACCGAAAATAAGACCTATCATGATGTTTCAGGCTTTTTGGAGGAGGTTTAAAATATAAGCCCTACCTACTGCAAAAATAAGCCCTACCAGTAGTTACAGGTCAGGATGGTGTGATCCAGCAGGGTGCTCCCTGCCAATGAGGACGCAGCTTGCATCACACGCGACAGGGAAGCAACTGGGCTGCAATAAATTGTGAAGGTACCATATTTCCCCTAAAATAAGCCCTACCCTGAAAATAGGCCCTCATGCATCTTTTGGCTCACAAATTAACATGAGACCCTGTCTTATTTTCAGGGAAACACGATAGTATTGTTATTATTTCAAATGCTTGTTTCAATGTCTGCTCTGAGAGGACCACAATTCATGCCTGCTAGACAATCCCCCTCCTGTCAATGGATTTGCATCTGCCCTCAATATTTTATCCCCCCTGAACGCACCTGTGGGAAACCAGCATGCAGATCCTCCTCCTCTGACAAGTCCCTTTTCATTTCCCACTCAATAGTTATCCTACACACTAATAGTAACAGAGTCTGCCTGTTTCAGATAGGAACTATATTTATCAGCCTTCGCCAGCATGGCCAATCACATGCTGGGACAGGAGGGGCTGATGGGAATTGTAGTTCCTGAACATCTGGAGAGCCGCAGGTTCCCTACCCCTGGTCTAATTAGTATTTTATTTATTTATTTATTATTTGGGTTTATAAACCACTCAAGGGGTCAGTAGGCGGTGAACAAACAGGTGGGATAGAGAGTACTGGCATTGAACCCAAATACAATAAATATAGATTAAAACAGTTTCTAATAAAAAAAAAATAAACTCCTACCCCCCATTTAAAATGCAGCATTGCAGTAACTCCCTGTGACATGGCGCTCTTGCCAGTCACTTCCTCCATAAACCCCGAAAGGGAAGGGGTGGCAGGATCTCCATGATGTCATAAAGGAGGGCGAGGAAAAGGAGGGCCCCTTATCAACGGCTGGTCTCCCCAAAGGCCCGGTGGAACAGCTCAGTCTTGCAGGCCCTGCGGAACTCAGCAAGATCCCGCAGGGCCCGGACAGCTGATGGAAGAGCGTTCCACCAGGCAGGGGCCAGAGCTGTGAAGTATGCAGAACCTCCTCCCTTGCCTGTCTTGGAACCTTCTACATTTCCTCTTCAGAGTCTCTATTGGAAGAGCCCTAACAGAGTCCATAACAGTGCTGCTGGGAAGCGAGGTCAAGTCGCAGCCGACGGATGGCAACTCTGTAGTCCAAAGATGGACACCTTGCTGGTGTCCCATGCAGGAACACACAGCCAAAGCACTCCTGGCAGGTGGCCATCTGTTAAGGGGTGCAGTACTGAAGCGGGGTTCACTCCCCAGATAGCAGAGTTTGCACAACACTCACACTGGAA
Source organism: Sphaerodactylus townsendi (assembly GCF_021028975.2). Classification (NCBI taxonomy): domain Eukaryota; kingdom Metazoa; phylum Chordata; class Lepidosauria; order Squamata; family Sphaerodactylidae; genus Sphaerodactylus; species Sphaerodactylus townsendi. The sequence goes on from NC_059427.1 coordinate 1,637,234, forward strand.
CACACAGCAGGAACTGAGACGCACACAGCTATATCAGCTTTTTAAAAATCTATATCAGCTTTTTTAAAAAAAACCTCCAAAGGAGGAGACTCCACCACCCTCCAAGGCCGTGTATTGCATTGTTGAACAGCCCTGACGGTCAGGAAGCTCTTCCTACTGTTCAGGTGAAATCTCTTTTCTTGTACCTTGAACACATTACTCCTTATCCTAGTGTAAGGAATCAGTATAGTCCAGGCCAATAGTAACCGTAATCGTTCATTTATTGGTAGGCAATCATGATCTTCTACAGACAATGCGAAATCTGACCAGAGTTCCCCCCCACCCACCCCCAGCCGCCGCTTTTACGGGCGAAACTCTTCCCGCGAAAATGCAAAACCAAAACAACCCAACTTTCCCACCAACTTGGAGAAGTAGATTCACACAGAACAGAAGCCAAAGATGGCAAGCACGCAGTTATGCTGAGACCGAGATAAAGACGGGCCTGGGCACAATGCCCGGAGAAAGGAATGTGAACTCAAGGTTAGCTTCAGGCTTGTCAGGAAACCGAAACAACCTTACACCTAGTTTCTGGAGCAGCAGAAAACAAGCTTGCTCCCTCTTCAACATGACATCCCTTCAAGTATTTGAACATGGCTATCATGTCACTCCTCAACCTTCTCTTCTCCAGACTAAACATCCCCAGCTCCCTAAGCCTCTCCCTCCTCATAGGGCATGTATGACGACTGAGGCTGAGATTAAGCTTGGGAGAGCCACCCTTATCTCACCTCGGTCCTGGGTCCTTTTCCCTCCTAATAACTCCAGACAACTGATTTCTCAAAGATTTATTGTAAAAGTTCAATGGATTCCAGACCTTTGACCATTTTGGTCTTCCTCCTCTGGGCCCAATCCAGATTTGCCAATATCCTTCCTTAATTGTGGTGCCCAGAACTGGACTCAGTATTTCAGAGGAAGTTTGACCAATGCAGAATAGAGAGGTACTGTTACTACTGTTGATGCAGCCCAGAATCACATCCAAGTTCCAACCAGCATCACTTGTGCTTATCTTCCAAGAGTGGATGAGATCGGGCTAGCCTGAGCCATCCAGGTCAGACCGAGGGGTCTTTCTTGGAAGGAAGGACTTCTGCCTTCACCATCTATGAATCCAAAGGAAGGAGAGCCTTACCCAAAGAGGCCACCTTCTGATAGCTGTCCTCCATGACTTCCTTGTGAAGCCTTCTTTGGTCCGGATCCAGCAGAGCCCACTCCTCCTCAGAGAAATGAACAGACACCTCCTCAAAGGTCACCAGACCCTGGAAAGAGAAATAAAGATATTATCTTCACAGATAATGTAAGAAATCTTCCCCTTCTTAGGACAATACAAAAAACAACAACAATGGGACGCTGATATTCAAAATTCAAATCTCCATCAAACATTTTCAGTTTAGACTCAGTGCGCGGCACACGCAGCAGCCAAAGGAAAGGGGTAGAGGAGGATTCCCCCACTCAATACAGAATAGAGTGGTACTATTACGTCCCTGGATCTGGGCACTATGTGGGGAGGGCACTCAGGGGCAAGATCCAGATTTCTCCACTTACCTGACCAGGCTGTACAGAAACTGCTTTCTCTCCCCCACAAAGAGAAGGCAAAGAATGCAGGCCACCACCTGGAAAGATGAGAAAGTAAAAGGAAGGCGTTTTCCAGAACGGACAGGACTAAGAATGAAGAACTCTGAAATGCAAGGAACAGCCAGTTCCAAACCAACCGACACAGTTGCACCTCCCACCTCCACAATCTCTTTGCAGGTGTGCCAAAAACAGCCCTGCTATTGATGGAAGTATCAACAGTTCCCCTCTTGACAACTCAGCAAGCCACCCAGGGGGAGATGCCTCGTACACCTCCCCTTGGTTACATTTGCACACCTTATTCTTTCCCGTCTACAATCCCAGCCCAATCTTAGGTCTCGGAGTCTTAAGCCGATAAATGGACTCTGAAGTACTGATCAGTAGCATTTATTGAAGAGGTATCAAAGCACCACACTTGGCAAAGCCAGTACTGAAGAAGGTGGCGTTCACCGTCCCCTCTGAAAGCCCCCCTCCCGCCATCACAAGAGTTTGTGAAAAACAGATTTTGGAGCTGAGGCGTCCCAAGGCCAGCAGCCAATAGCAAGAGAGAACACCTGGCTTCCAGCCCCATGAGATAACGGATGTAATTATTTTCAAATGGGACAGAGGTACCAGGGGAAGCCTAGCTGTCTACGAAGCGTGTGAAGTCATAAAGTAAAGATCAAGGAAGTATGCACAGATGGCAGCGGTTACATTTAGCAGGCTGGTTACATAGATCTTTCTAGCAGCACTTATTTGTTGCTTTCAGCAGTTTCATTGAGCTGAGGACAAATCTCAACCACATAGACAACCTCCCCCTGACACCCAACAACATTATTTTGCATTGCCAGGAATTTTTGCAATTAAATTCAACTTTAGCCGCCATATTTTGCAGTCTGTGGGTTGCCTGACATTATGTAATATCTGCTGGGTGACTTTGGGCCGGTCACAGTTCTCTCAGAACTCTCGCAGCCCCACCTACCTCACAAGGTGTCTGTTGTGGGGAGAGGAAGGGAAATGGAGTTTGTAAGCTGCCCTGAGACTCTTTACAGGAGAGAAAGGTGGGCTAGAAATTCAAACTCTTCTTTTTCTTCTTTTTTGGGGGGGACACACACATAATGGCTCTTTTTAAGCATTTAAAGGGCTGTTACTTAGAGGAGGGCAGGGAACATAAGAACTAGCCTTCTGGATCAGACCAGAGTCCATCTAGTCCAGCACTCTGCTACTCGCAGTGGCCCACCAGGTGCCTTTGGGAGCTCACAGGTAGGATGTGAAAGCAATGGCCTTCTGCTGCTGCTGCTGCTCCTGAGCACCTGGTCTGCTGAGGCATTTGCAATCTGAACATCCCTGTTGGCTGGAGAGGACAGGACTTACAATAATGGGTTTAAATTATGATCAGAAAGGTAGTGGCTGGATGTTAAGAAACAATTTTTTCCGTAAGAGTTGTTCCCCGTGGACTCAGCTACCTGGGGATATGGTGAGCTCCCCCTCCCCGGCAGTCTCTGAGCAGCAGCTGGACAAACACTGGGGCAGGCTGATCCTACACCGAGCAGGGGGCTGGACTAGATGGCCACTATGGCCCCTTTCACAACATGATGATTCAAGGGGGACATTTAACACAAAAACACGGGGAGAAGAGCAGAGTATAAATAAAAACATTGTTACTATTATTAATGAATATCTAACAATTATTAACAAGTGGCCCTTCACAGGCACCAAGGAAGCAAGTATATTTACTGAGCTTGCACTGTATTCTGTTTTGAGGGGAATTCAAACCCCACCCCCCCAATGTTTTTTTTAATGATTGCAGGTTTTTCTGGAAACCTGGGAGATCTTTCAAGTTTGCAGGAAAATCTATGTAGCATCAATGTGGGCCCAGTCCATGGACTTAGATATCTTTCAATGAGAGACAAATAAATATATATCTTCTATACTAGTAGCTAAGTCAGCCAAACATTTGAATACTCAAATCCAGTGACTAGAGCAGCGAATGGGCAAAACAGTTCTTTCTGCAAACTTGAAAAGGGCCCCAGGTCAGCAGAAAAACATGAAATTTAAAAAAAAGTGAGGGAGGGGGTCTAAATCCCTGGACAAGAAAAGGAGTGTCTGCAGCTTTAAACAACAGATTCCCTCAGTGGCAGGTGCTAGGCAGTCACAGTGCTCCAAGACTTGGTTCTGTCAGTAAATGGAAAGGAAGGGGGCAGAGCGCTTTCCAGGCCCATTTTGGCCTTTGATGGAGGGCACCTTGGGGCCAGGTCCAACGAGAGCTGGCACTGCAGGTTGGCAAATGCATAAGAAGAGCTGGGTTTTATACCACGCTCTTTTCTACCTTTAATGTCTCAAAGTGGCTTACAAACTCCTTCCTTTCCTCTCACCAAAACAGGGACCTTGGTAGGTAAGTGGGACTGAAAGAGTTCTGAGAGAAGTGCAACCAGCCCAGGGTAACCCAGAGGGCTTCATGTGCAGGAGCAGGGACTGCAGGCGGGAGCTGGGAATCTCCTGGCATTGAACCCCAGTGAAATCCTTGTCCTCTGAAGACTCCATTTTTCAATGTCTGACATTAACCATCCTCATCTGAGAGTGTGGAGGCAGTTTTGTCTTCAGTGAAATTAAATCAATTCCAGGTTTTTACTGCCCCAAGTAGAATTTATAAACTGAGGAACTGGAGTGGAGCATCTTTCTCACACAGGACCCGGTGGAAGGGTGTGTGTGCATAAAAGCAACTCACCCACATTGAAGGAGAACACGCACTAACATCAGTCTTACCTGGCAAACCTGCTATATGGAAATGTTCCCATATGATCCTTTCCTGGACCTGAAAGAGAAGTGGAGATCCCACAAAGGGGAGGCTGATGAGAAAAGGAAGAAGAAAGCAGGGTTCTGGAAGACCGAGGTAATCCATGTTGATTTCAACAGTACCCTTGATCATGTCCTCTCCCCCCCCCCCCAACTACCCGGATGAAACCCTCTCACCTGTTGGTCCCGATTCTTGTCCTCTGCCTGGCTCAAGAGGAAGCCTTCTGCCAGGGCCACTGCCTGGGAACTGGTCTCTGCCCCACATTCCCTGACCCAGTTCCCCATCTCCGGGGGCAGGACAGCCAGGAACTGCTCCAGGATCACCAGGTCTAGCATCTCCTTCTTGGTGTGGCTTTCTGGTTTAAGCCACTGGTGGCAAAGAAGGTGGAGTTGGCTGCAGACCTCTCGTGGCCCCTCGGCCTCCTGGTAGCAGAACTGCCTGAATTGCTGATGCTGCACATCTGGAGGGAGGTTGTCTCCCGGGCTCTTCTGCGCTCTTCCTTCCCGCAGTTCCCTTCTTCTCTCAGCATTTGTGGCATCTGGGACTTCCTCTTCTTCCAGACCTGCTGGGTCAAACTCTCTGTTCATCCTCCTTCCCTCTCTGAACAGCCTCCGATGGGCCAGTTGGGCGACAATTTCCAAAGCTGTTCTGAAGCTGGAAAGAGGGAAGAACAATAAAAACCCCTAAAACGGAAAAGGTCATGGATGGCCCAATGCTGCCGCCGCACTACACAAAAAACAAAAAAGGCACAGTGGACTCTCAGATAACACAAAAGAAACCTGCTATAGGCAACACACACCGACCAATGAGAATGAATTAACTTATGTATTATCTGTCAAGAAAGCAATAAAGTAAAAATTAAGCAGTACAGTAGCATCCTAAACAGGCCACTATAGACATGAATACAAGGTCGCATAGGGGGAAAAACCCCCAAATGTGTCTAAGATGCACAAACATAAACCAAAGAGAAAATTATGGTTCCTTTTCATTGTAATGCATCTTCAACCACTTTCAGTGCACTTTGCAGCTGGATTTTGCTGTGCGAAATAGCAAAATCCACTTCTGTGTTCACTCGTGAAAGTAATTGAAAGCTTATTATTTCTACGCGAGTAGGGGAATTATGGCCCCAGACAGGCAGAATAATGCACTTTCAATCCACTTTCAGTGCACTTTGCAGCTGGATTTTATTGTGCGAAATAGCAAAATCCACTTGCAAACACTTGTGAAAGTGAATTGAAAGCGCATTATTTTGCATGTGCGGAAGGGGCCCATCTGAAGAATAAGGCCAGTCCTGGCGCATCAAAGCAGGAAGGTCCTTAATTCTTTAAGTGCATAATGAAAGACCTGTTAGGTCCTAAAATCTTCAAGCCCAATATGGAGATAAATAAGTCTGACGAACAAGGAAAAATCTTGCAGCAGAAGCCACAGAAAAGATGAATTCGTGGCAGCAGTAAAAAAACAAAACTGCAAGAAAAAGCAGTAAAAAGACAGAACAGCAAGAAGTAAACCTGAAGGCCACCTTTCTGCCCACCCCACCCCACCCTACCCTCACCCAAAGGCAGGCTGATGGGAAGGAAAATGCCCAAAGAGGGGCTAAATTTTGCCAGAGAGTTTTGGAGGCGGCAGCAGCTCGAGGAGCCCAGAAGGTGCAGCAGAGACCAATTTAGTTATGTTTGGTTGTGGTGGGTTTTCTGGGTCATGTGTGGTCTGGTGTGGATCTGTTCCGACGCTCTCTGCCTCTGTGTGGCTGCATCTTTCAGAGGTATATCACCAGGAGAAGCCTGGACACAGTGTGTCCAGTGAGGAAGGAAACATTGACACATTGTGTCCAGAAAAAGCAGTCCCTCTGGTGATACACTCCAGAAGATGCCAGCCACAGAGGCAGGCGAAACGTCAGGAACAAGATCCACCAGACCACAGCCACACAGCCCCGAAAACCCACCAAAACCAGTTGAATCCGGCCGCGAAAGACTTCGACCAGACATTAGTTCTGTTTAGTTACTGGCATCGCACGGCTTTTTCTAAAACCCCAAATGCGACAAACTAACCCCCCCGGCCCCGCCCCAAATAACCAGGGGGACATTTTGCACAGTAAACTGGAAGGCCTCCTTTCGCCCACCTTTAATTCCCCCCACCTCTACCCTCACCCAAAGGCAGGCTGATGGGAAGGAAAATGCCCAAAGAGGGGCGTAATTTAGCCAGAGAGTTTTGGAGGCGGCAGCAGCTCGAGGAGCCCAGAAGGTGTAGCAGAGACCACTTGTTGGCAGCTAGGAAGTTAAGCCGGTCAGAACCAGTGGACGGCTCTGCCAGCTAGAGCTGGCATCTTCAGAGGTGTATATCACCAGGAGAAGTCTGGACACAGTGTGTCCAGTGAGAAGGAAACATTGGACACATTGTGTCCAGACCTCCCTCTGTGATACACCTCTGAAGATGCCAGCCACAGAGGCAGGCGAAACGTCAGGAACAAGATCCACCAGACCACAGCCACACAGCCCGGAAAACCCACCAAAACCAGTTGAATCCGGCCGTGAAAGACTTCGACCAGACATTAGTTCTGTTTAGTTACTGGCATCGCACGGCTTTTTCTAAAACCCCAAATGCGACAAACTAACACCCCCGGCCCCGCCCCAAATAACCAGGGGGACATTTTGCACAGCAAACCTCCTTTCATCTCTTACCTGTCCCTTTATTCTTCAAAGGAAACCCGCCAGCGCTGCCCCCTCCCTCCCTCCCCACCACTCAAAGATCTGCCCTCCCCCCCTTCTCCATCCCTTCTTCGGGGTCCCCAAAAAAAGTCTCAAGGAGGGAGGGGGGAAGCAGCGCAGATGGGGCCGCCTCTGGAAGGGCGAAGCCAGGAGAAAAGGGTCCATCTAAGGATTAAAGGGGAGGAGTCTAGAGACTCCTGGAGTGGAACAGGCTGAGGAGGCCACGTGACTTTGCGCAGTCACCGCCCGCTCCCACCAGCTGCCCGGTCATTGGCTGATGCGTCTGAGTGACGGAAATGCTGGAGAGTTAGGAAATAGGTGAGCCTTTGAAGAAGATCTGTTTTTGCAGAGCCCCCCCCCCCCCCTGCTTTTGAAAGTGGAATAGTCCGGGGCGGGGAGTGACGATGGTGGCATTTGGGGGGATGCGAAAAAACCACGATGGAGCGACTCCCCTGAGCAGCGGTGGCCTCGTGGTTAAGAGCAGGTGCGCTCTAATCTGGAGAACCGGGTTTGATTCCCCGCTCTGCCCTTGAGCTGTGGAGGCTTATCTAGTGAACCAGATTAGCTTGTGCACTCCAACACATGCCAGCTGGGTGACCTCCTCCTCCTTCACCTCAAGAACATGAACCAAGCATCCCTAGTGAGGGGGGGGGGGGGTCCGTGTTGCAGAGCCTTTTCTCCCCCCACGCCCCACACTTCCTGGCGGCGGCAGCTGCTTTTCTTGACTGCTTCTGCCGACTCCAAACTTTCTAGCAAACTTTTTCCTGGGGCATTTTCCTCCCTGGTCCCAGGGGGGCTGCAGGTAGGTTTCCAGATTCTGGAAACCAGGAGTGTTATCTTTGGGGGGGGGACACGCAAAAGGGTCTTGCGACCCTCGTGGGGGGTGCATTTGGCTGCTCACGCTCCATCTATAGATAGATGGATGGATAGATGGATTCTTTTGCACCCAGAGGCTCCGTCTGAGCTGTCTTCCCCCCTCCCCTCCTGAGGCTCTGGGGGGGGGGGGCGAATCCTTTGCAGGGAATGCGGAGTGGGGGGGGACCGGTGCAGCCTCTGGAGCACAGGTGTCAAACTCGCGGTCCTCCAGACGTTATGGACTACAGTTTCCATCATCCCCTGCCAGAATCATGCTGGCAGGGGATGATGGGGACTGTAGTCCACAACATCTGGAGGGCCGCGAGTTTGACACCTGTGCGAGTCTGGGATGAGGGAGGCCCTTTTTGCCTCCTAAGGGTTAAAGGGAAGGGGTCGCCGTTCCTAGGGGGGCCAGGCCGAGGGGGCCACCGTGGCTTTGCTCGTGGCCACTTCCTGCTGGGGGCTGGCGGAGGGCGGGGGGCGAAGGGAAGCCGCGGGCGGGTTTGAAACGAGAACGGCGGAAGAGGCGAGCCATCGCAGCAGGTTTGCTTTGCAGAATCAGCCCCTCCCTTTGAGAGGGGAACAGTCGGGGGGGGCGGGGGACTGCATTTGGGGGTGTTGCAAAAAGCCCTGCAGGATTCCCCCACCCCCGCCCCCCAAAGACTCCACAGTTCAGCAATTCAATTGATGGGGACCTTTCCCTCCCCCCAACCTGCTCCCTGGCAGGTGCCCCCCCCCCAGAAGGTTCCTGGGCTCCTTCTGGCATTTGGCTGCTGCTGCCTGCAAACTCCGTGCAGATGTAGCCCCTCCCTGGGCATTGCACGCTCTGCCCCCCCCTCCGCCCCACCACCCTGGCTGGCCCCAGAAGCCCCGCAGGTCTCCCCCTTGCTCTTCCCGAGGGACACGGCTGGGCTCCAGTCTCCTTTTGTGCAGCTCGGCCTATATATACCTCAGTGGCCTCTGCTGATCTAAAAAAAAGGTAAAGTTTCCCCTTCGGTGGTGTCCAACCCTGGGGTCCCACTGCAAGCAGCGGCTTCATAGGCAAGCCGTTTCTGTGGGGTAGTTTGCCATTGCTTTCCCCGGCTATTCTTGACCCCCTAGCTAGGAGCTACGTACTCGTTTACCGACCAAGAAATGGATGGATGGCTGAGTTGACCATGAGCCAGCTGCCAGGATATCTGACCCACAGGGGAATCGAACTCCTGGCCGTGTGAGTGGCCGCGCAAGTGTAACCTCAGCTTGTGGGTTCTGTGGGGCAGTACTTGGAATGAGTTGCAACAACAATTTTTAAACAACAAAATGGTTTACTTTTCTTTGCAATTAACACTTTTAAAACATCAACATTTAACGTTACAATTCAAGGTCCTGTTCAGGTTTGCATTTCAAGTCCTTCTATTTACAGTCTACTGATATTGCCAAGTCCAAATCTTCTTTGCAAGTTGGCTGGCTTCTGAAGACTCCAAGGGCTCGATGAACAGGTTGCAACATGATGAAGGTTTCCAGGAGAACTCTCACCCATTACAACCACAAAAGAAAACCCTTAACAAGGTGTTAAGGGCTTATAGAAATCAAGGTCCGAGTCCGGTAGCCTTGTTCTTCTGCAAAAAGAGCTCTTGCAGCCTTTCTGCTGCTCTGAGTCTCCACCCCTTTCTGGCTCAACCCATTCTGGGCCAACCCATTCTGGGCATGGGGGTTACACAAGCACTTAACCACTACGCCACACGGCTCCTTTCTGCTGATCTGAGGAGACTGATTCCTAGAGATGGGCAATCTGGCCTATCGAGGATAATGCAGGAGTCCCCAAATCCTGAAAGGTTTCTACTTGCTTTGCTTTCCAGTGAACGCATTTGCCTCCTGATAATAACAATGTTTTCATTTCTACCTTGCTGTTCTCTTTTGTTTCTGTGCCCAAGGTCAGAAGGATATTTATTTATTTATTTTTATTTAATTGAATTTGTATACTGCCCTCCCCCTGAGGGCTCAGGGCGATGGCCAACAGTCAAATGCAGATGTTTAAAATCCATTAAAAGCAATCAACCCCACTAAAAATAAGGAACCATAAAACATAATTTACATAATTTCAGACGGCATTAAAAAAATTCTTCCCCCTCCTTTCCTTGCGCTCGCGGGAGCCCAGATGTTCATTATAGCAGATTTTCGATGTTATCCCGGCTGGCCAAATGTCTTACAGGCCCTGCGGAAACTCAGTATGTCCCGCAGGGCCCTGATCTCTCCTAGAAGCCTGTTCCACCAGGTAGGGGCCAGGGCTGTAAAAGCCTTGTAGAGTCCAGCCGGATCACTTTGGGGCTGGGGATCACCAGGAGGTCAGCCTCCGATGAGCGGAGGGGCCTAGCGGGGCGATATAGGGAGAGACGGTCCCATAGATAAGTAGGTCCTAGTCTGCGAATGGCTTTAAAGGTCAAAACAAAAACTTTAAACATGACCCGGTACTCGATCGGCAGTTGATACAGGACCTCCGTCTTTGTAGGATTTAACTTCAGCTGACTCCCACTCAACCAACCAACCTCAGCATCTAAACAACCCTGGAGAGCGTCAGGGGCTGAGGTCGGGTGGCTCTCCATTGTGAACAGGGAAGGGGAGCTTCTGACCTCTCTGGGTAGCTGATTCCCCTGTCAAATTGGTGTAAGAAAAACAATTCAGCCAGTACCTTCCCACCTGTACATTCAACCCCTGATTGCGAGTCGTGTCCTCTGCTGCCGACGGGGAGAGCTCCCTGCCCTCCTCTATGTGACAGGCCTTCGAATGCTTAAGGAGAGCAATTGTGACCCTCCTCGGCCTCCCCTTTTCCAGGCTGGACTTTCCCGAGTCCCTCCGGCCTTCTGCATTGGGCGTGTAAAACGTGTCCCCCCATCCTGACCGTCAGGGCTGTTCGACAGTGGAATTCAGCTCCAAGGGGGTTCTCTAGGGGAGGGACACGAGGCCTCTGGGGCTAAAGTCCTCACACTGAGGGCTTGAGGATGGGGTGAAATGGAGGGGGGCCAGGATCTGTTAGGCAGGCCCCAAAGGAAGGGGGGGGAGCAATGAATAGGGAGAAGAGCTTCTTATGCCCCCCCCTCCCCTTATTCACACGCACCCCGATCCTGGTCATCAAGTCCCTCAGTTCTTTCCTTAGAAAAAATATTTTTCCTAGTGCTGTTCATGTATTGCATTATTGTTTCCATTGCTGATATTTGAGAAATTGGAGTAATAGGGTTTTTTTATCATTTCTATTCACTTTTATGCTTTTATTGCTGTCCTTTTGAGTGAGGCAGAGTAATTTTTCTTTAGATATGTGGATTTAAAACACCCCAAATCCCTTTCCTCCCTTGATTCTGATGGATCGACTGCTGATCTGGAAGTTTGGACACCAACCCCCCTGGTAACGGAGGCAGGGGACACTGCGAATCCGGCCACGGACGGACGGCTCTCCACCAGTCAGTCAGTTAAGACGGTCGGACGTTGCTGGCGGTTGCTCTGGCTGAGGGGAGCCTTTGGCAGGTTGGGAAAAGATCGGGCCATTCAGGATAGCAAAGTTAGTGAATAAGATGCGGTGCCGGTAGCTTCTCTTGTGTTTTGGTTCTTCCTGTGAGGGGGGAGAGAAAATGTATTTCAAAGTTTCCCAACTGAATGAAGTAAATTAAAATAAATAAATTAGTAAAAATGGGCATGTGGGAAGGGAACTTCTTGTTTGAGGATCATGCACAGCCTTAACCGAACAGCCCAGTGCTTGGGGAGACGGGCCTGTGAACTGGTGTCAAAGACCTGCCTGGCACAGTGGAGGGAAATTTGAGAAACTGGCTCCCAAGGTCCAGACAGTCTAGCCCGGCCACCAATAGCCATGGAAACACCACCGGCACCCACCAATCATCACACGAGGTGACTGCCCTGTGACAGGCAGAGCATGCTGGTGAAGCCATGCCCCCTGGTATCAGCCTGCTGCCCACCCTGTACAGAAGGGACCAGTGGCACATGGGCATGCATTCCTGGGAGGGTCCTGCCACACCTGCCCATCCCTCCCCAGCTCCCTTGGTGGAGGCCAGATTGTCCTTCCCGCCCAGGGGTTTGAGTGAGAGGAGCAATTGTTTTTGCCAGACAAGAGAATCACAGACCTCCAAACAACCAAGAGGGAGGAATGCAAGGGCTCAGTCACAGGAGGCCTGTGTTTGGGTCCCACTAATGATTTTGTCTAATCCTCCCCCTCATCTCCCAGATGCAGGGTTGCCAATATCCAGGGAAGGCCTGGAAATCCCCTGGGTTTGTGGCCCCCCTCCCAACCTCCATTCATCCCAGCAATCCAATTGTGCCTCGATCCGAGCACAAACCACACCCCTGATGCAATCCCACTCTGTTCCAGCACAAGATTTACACTTGACCTTCGCTGACAGGAGATTCCTATGGCTGTGGATGGGCATATCTCCTGACCCACTCAGTAGCCACCCGAAGCCCCTAAAACAGCCTGACCCAAAGAAACATCTTTAAGGAGCGAGAAACAGTTAAACATTCCAAAGGACCAAACAGGCATATTTCAAGGAACTTGGCATGTAGTACTGCGAAATATTACAAGCCACACTTTTGTTCTTATCCACCATGTGTAATTATTCTCTTTTGTTTTCCTTCTGACATGTTGATTTCTGCCTCCTACCCACCCAGCCCCACCCCCACAGGAAGAAGCCCGTCTTCATACCCAAGTGAGTAAAGGAATCTTTTCACAGTCAGAGCCAACCCAATAGAAGAAGAAGGAGATGGAAGAGCAGGACACAGGAGCACCTGGACTTGGCAAGACAGCAATGAAGGACCCCTGTTCCATCCATGCTGGGACTGGTGTTGCATTCTGGGAGAGAGCCATGCCAGAGGTCTTGGATCGGGAGACCCTGAACTCAGAAGTGCTTTGCCGACGCTTCCAGCAGTTCCGCTATCGTGATGCTGATGGGCCCCGAGAGGTTTGCAGCCAGCTCCACGGACTTTGCAACAACTGGTTTATGCCAGAAAGGCACTCCAAGAAGCAGATCCTGGACCTGGTGATCTTGGAGCGGTTCCTGACCGTCCTGCCCCCTGAAATGCAGCGCTGGGTCAGAGGATGTGGGCCAGAGAGCAGCTCCCAAGCAGTGGCCCTGGCCGAGGGTTTCCTCCTGAGTCAGGCCGAGGAGAAGAGGCAGGCAGAACAGGTGAGGGCTTCTCTTTCCAGATATGTCCAGTTCCAGCTACAATATTTGACCTTCTCCTAAGGCTTCCCTGCCTGATATTTGTCCAAGTTCTAATCATCTGAACAGGAGAATAAAGAAGGTGCGTCAGCAGCCCCTCCTTCTGGGGAATTTCTTACTCCTCCAGATAGTTCACAGTGTTGAAAGAAAACCTTATCAGGTCTACTTAATGAAAGCTACAGAGTGTGGGAGCCGGGTAGGATCCGGTTCTTGGTGTGGTGGTTGAGAGCGGTGGACTCTGCTCTGGAGAACTGGGTTTAATTCTGCACTCCTCCTCCACATGAGCTGTAGACTCCAGTCTGGTGAACCAAGTTTGTATGCCTGCTCCTCTACATGAAGCCTGCTGGGTGTCCTTTGGTTAGTCACAGTTCTCTCCAACTTCTCTGAGCCCCACCCACCTCACAAGGTGTCTGTTGTGGGCAGAAGAAGGTAAAGAGTTTGTAAGCCACTTTGACACTCTTTAAGGTCAAGAAAACCATGGAATAAATAAAAACTCTTCTCCTTCTACTCCTCCTCAAACTTGTTGCCGTTGCTTCTGTTTCAGAGGTTGGATCGATCTGTGAAGATGGAAGCTAAGTTGGAAAGAGCTCTTTTGGAGGAAGAGCAGCTGGGCCCGGCCCAGGAATGTGCTCAAGCTGCCCTCTCACATGGTAAGGACTCGTTCTGACTGACTGGGATTGGGGCACCCGGTTAATTCGATGGGTGGAGAATTCAGGGAAAAAATGCGAATAGCGAATAGCAAGCCTTTATTGGCATAGAGCAGTACAACAATAATAAAAACAGATTAAAAGGCATATACAATACAGGATATACATGTTAGGTCTAAGGAAATCTACTGGCATTTAGTAATTTCCAGGAGAAAGTCTGCCACTATCATACAGAGAGAAGGATCAGGGTTGTCCAACAGGTAGTGTAATCTAATTAAATCGGGGAGATCGGGTAAATGTAAAGGAGTGAGATTCACATACTTGGATCTGATTTCCTTGAATCTGAGACAGTGTAGTAATTGGTGGGCCAGATATTCAACTGAGCCATCATTACATGGGCACAATCTTTTAGCCTTATCTTGCTTATTAAATCTGCCATGTAACAAGGCAGAAGACATAACATTAAACCTGGCGAGCATTATGGCTCTCCTTTGAACAGGGTTTATTAAGCAATACAGGTAGTATGCCAAGTGGCCCCGTTCAAATGGGAGAGAAAAATACAGGGGGGAACACGTTTTCTTGGCTGTGGTGATTAGGGTAGAGAACTCTCCATCCAATAGTTGACCTTTTAATTTCCTATAAGCTTCTGAATAGGACAAAGGGCAAAGTGAATCCACTGACAGTCCAATGGAGGCAATTTTTTCTTCAATTATGGAAAACCAGGGGTTGGAATGGGTGTCAGAGAGCAGACGGTGGACCAGGGAATTACAGTCCGAGAGAAAATGAATTCGCAGCCAGAATCTTAAAGTCCTCAGCCAAGCGGCTGATTCCAAGGAGTTTTTGACCTTAACTCCAGACAAAGTTGGCCGCATAGGGCACACAATTTGGGGAGTCCAGTTATCTTCAGAAAAAAATTTGGATTGAAGAGAATTCAAGGAGTGGTTAATAGCTTGAATCCAAATTGGGACTCCGTAAAGCAATCTCGAGGCGACTATGGCATTGAAAAATTTGAGGGCAGGGAAAAAATGGAACGCTTCTTCATCCAAATTATGGTGCTGGATGTTCAGTAGTTGGGCTGCCCATAAAAGTGGATAAGAAAATTCATGGAGGCAGCTCCTCACATTGATTCACAATATTCACATCCCTCTTTTCTCCATTAGAGAGACCCAAAGTAGCTCAAAACAGAAGGCAGACAAATCTCAGCCGAGTCCTTCAGTCTTGCGAATAAACAGAAGTCTGCATGTTTTGGATCAGCACAACTCTAAGAAGAGTGGGGCAAACGTGTTTTGTGCTCATGCTTATTGGGCCATTTGACGAGGCACTGTAGGAAATAGAGCCCTGGATGTTTCAAGTATCCCAGAAGTCTGAAAGGTGTCAGTGTCACACGCAGCCCCTGAGGCTCATGGGTACCTTGCGCTTCTCTTTTGCCTCTTCCACTGCTTTCTAGAAAGGCGGAGTCTCCTTGCTGAGTGCACATAGGGCAAGGTCTCACAGCCCTGGGAATGAGGGTGCAGGAGACATGATTCATGCAACCAAATAGAACAGGAAGTGGAAGTTAATATTCCTTTTCCCTCCCTCGCAGGCAGTGAAGAAGCAGCGTTGACCTGTTCTGTTCTTAGATTTGTGAAAACAGCGGCTGCACCCCCAGTCCAGGTATGGGAGATGGGCAAAGGACATTCGGGGTCCCCCCTCCTTTCTCAAGGGGACTTTTCTTTCTCCTGCAGTTGGTGCTGAGGGGCCCAATCAAGAGGCTCTGAATACCACTACTTTTACACCCTTAACCCTCCCGAAATGTCCCCTTCCAGCTAACCGTCTCTGCCTGGCATGACCTCTGAAGACTGAATCTGCCTTTTCTTTCAGTCTTTGGTTTCTTTTGAGGACGTGGCCGTGTCTTTCACAGAGGCAGAGTGGGCGCTGCTAGATCCAGACCAGAGAGCTCTTTGTGAAGACGTCATGCTGGAGAACTACGGGATCGTGGCTTCTCTGGGTAAGGAACTTTTTTCACAGGTGCCAGAATCACACATTTCTGCCTTTGGGATTATGCATCAATCAAAATCTTGAACAGGAATACGTTGCATTGAGGCCTGTTCCACCATTTGCTTCCTTGTGGAAGTGTCAACTTGGCAGGATGGCAGCATAAGCTGGATTCAGCACGTGTAGGTAGAGCGACTCCATCTACCTGGTTTCTCCATGTCAGCTGAGTCCAGCGTTGTGGCCATCACCCAAACCACAGAGAAGTGTTCCGGCCTGAGGCCAACGCAGGACTGAGAGGCCCTCAGGAAGTCTCTGGAAGGGGCCACATCCTAATTTCTCAGTTGCCAAACATTAGAACACACTTGCACCCCAATAGGATTACAGTGATCCCCTCCGACTGTGATCTGAAGAGCCAGCGCGGTGTAATATGTGAGAGTGATGGACTCTGATCTGGAAGAAAGGGTCTGATTCCCCCCTCCTCCTCATGAGCGGTAGACTCTTATCTGGTTAATTGGATTTGTTTCCCTGCTCCTACGCATAGAGTTTGCCAGTCACAATTCGCTCAGAACTCTCTCAATCCCACCTTCCTCACAAAGTATCTGCTGTGGAGAAGGGAATGTAACTGCAAGCTGTTTTGATAATCCTTCAAGGTAGGGGAAAAGTGGGATATAGAAACCAACTCTTCTTCTTACCCTGGTTGGGATTGTGGCCTTTGATCTTGACCAGGTTTCCATTTTTCCCGGGGTGACGGGGAGATCCTCTTCCTTGAATTGCTTTCCTTGCCTATGTTAGAAGCATCACTTTCCCTCTGTGTGGGCCAAAGGAGTCAGGAACGTAATGGAGACTTTGGTGGAGGCAGACAAAAGCCTCACATCCGAGGAGAGGCTTGGGGGGGGGGGGGGGGGGGGGGGGGGGGGTCTGGGGCGGGGGGGGGGTGGGGGGGGGGGGGGGGGGGGGGGGGGGGGGGGGGGGGGGGTCTGGGTCGTGGGTCGGGGGGGGGGTGGGCGGGGGGGGGCGCGGGGGGGGGGGGGGGTGGGGGGGGGGGGGGGTGGGGGGGGGGGGGGGTGGGGGGGGGGGGGGGTGGGGGGGGGGGGGGGTGGGGGGGGGGGGGGGTGGGGGGGGGGGGGGGTGGGGGGGGGGGGGGGTGGGGGGGGGGGGGGGTGGGGGGGGGGGGGGGTGGGGGGGGGGGGGGGTGGGGGGGGGGGGGGGTGGGGGGGGGGGGGGGTGGGGGGGGGGGGGGGTGGGGGGGGGGGGGGGTGGGGGGGGGGGGGGGTGGGGGGGGGGGGGGGTGGGGGGGGGGGGGGGTGGGGGGGGGGGGGGGTGGGGGGGGGGGGGGGTGGGGGGGGGGGGGGGTGGGGGGGGGGGGGGGTGGGGGGGGGGGGGGGTGGGGGGGGGGGGGGGTGGGGGGGGGGGGGGGTGGGGGGGGGGGGGGGTGGGGGGGGGGGGGGGTGGGGGGGGGGGGGGGTGGGGGGGGGGGGGGGTGGGGGGGGGGGGGGGTGGGGGGGGGGGGGGGTGGGGGGGGGGGGGGGTGGGGGGGGGGGGGGGTGGGGGGGGGGGGGGGTGGGGGGGGGGGGGGGTGGGGGGGGGGGGGGGTGGGGGGGGGGGGGGGTGGGGGGGGGGGGGGGTGGGGGGGGGGGGGGGTGGGGGGGGGGGGGGGTGGGGGGGGGGGGGGGTGGGGGGGGGGGGGGGTGGGGGGGGGGGGGGGTGGGGGGGGGGGGGGGTGGGGGGGGGGGGGGGTGGGGGGGGGGGGGGGTGGGGGGGGGGGGGGGTGGGGGGGGGGGGGGGTGGGGGGGGGGGGGGGTGGGGGGGGGGGGGGGTGGGGGGGGGGGGGGGTGGGGGGGGGGGGGGGTGGGGGGGGGGGGGGGTGGGGGGGGGGGGGGGTGGGGGGGGGGGGGGGTGGGGGGGGGGGGGGGTGGGGGGGGGGGGGGGTGGGGGGGGGGGGGGGTGGGGGGGGGGGGGGGTGGGGGGGGGGGGGGGTGGGGGGGGGGGGGGGTGGGGGGGGGGGGGGGTGGGGGGGGGGGGGGGTGGGGGGGGGGGGGGGTGGGGGGGGGGGGGGGTGGGGGGGGGGGGGGGTGGGGGGGGGGGGGGGTGGGGGGGGGGGGGGGTGGGGGGGGGGGGGGGTGGGGGGGGGGGGGGGTGGGGGGGGGGGGGGGTGGGGGGGGGGGGGGGTGGGGGGGGGGGGGGGTGGGGGGGGGGGGGGGTGGGGGGGGGGGGGGGTGGGGGGGGGGGGGGGTGGGGGGGGGGGGGGGTGGGGGGGGGGGGGGGTGGGGGGGGGGGGGGGTGGGGGGGGGGGGGGGTGGGGGGGGGGGGGGGTGGGGGGGGGGGGGGGTGGGGGGGGGGGGGGGTGGGGGGGGGGGGGGGTGGGGGGGGGGGGGGGTGGGGGGGGGGGGGGGTGGGGGGGGGGGGGGGTGGGGGGGGGGGGGGGTGGGGGGGGGGGGGGGTGGGGGGGGGGGGGGGTGGGGGGGGGGGGGGGTGGGGGGGGGGGGGGGTGGGGGGGGGGGGGGGTGGGGGGGGGGGGGGGTGGGGGGGGGGGGGGGTGGGGGGGGGGGGGGGTGGGGGGGGGGGGGGGTGGGGGGGGGGGGGGGTGGGGGGGGGGGGGGGTGGGGGGGGGGGGGGGTGGGGGGGGGGGGGGGTGGGGGGGGGGGGGGGTGGGGGGGGGGGGGGGTGGGGGGGGGGGGGGGTGGGGGGGGGGGGGGGTGGGGGGGGGGGGGGGTGGGGGGGGGGGGGGGTGGGGGGGGGGGGGGGTGGGGGGGGGGGGGGGTGGGGGGGGGGGGGGGTGGGGGGGGGGGGGGGTGGGGGGGGGGGGGGGTGGGGGGGGGGGGGGGTGGGGGGGGGGGGGGGTGGGGGGGGGGGGGGGTGGGGGGGGGGGGGGGTGGGGGGGGGGGGGGGTGGGGGGGGGGGGGGGTGGGGGGGGGGGGGGGTGGGGGGGGGGGGGGGTGGGGGGGGGGGGGGGTGGGGGGGGGGGGGGGTGGGGGGGGGGGGGGGTGGGGGGGGGGGGGGGTGGGGGGGGGGGGGGGTGGGGGGGGGGGGGGGTGGGGGGGGGGGGGGGTGGGGGGGGGGGGGGGTGGGGGGGGGGGGGGGTGGGGGGGGGGGGGGGTGGGGGGGGGGGGGGGTGGGGGGGGGGGGGGGTGGGGGGGGGGGGGGGTGGGGGGGGGGGGGGGTGGGGGGGGGGGGGGGTGGGGGGGGGGGGGGGTGGGGGGGGGGGGGGGTGGGGGGGGGGGGGGGTGGGGGGGGGGGGGGGTGGGGGGGGGGGGGGGTGGGGGGGGGGGGGGGTGGGGGGGGGGGGGGGTGGGGGGGGGGGGGGGTGGGGGGGGGGGGGGGTGGGGGGGGGGGGGGGTGGGGGGGGGGGGGGGTGGGGGGGGGGGGGGGTGGGGGGGGGGGGGGGTGGGGGGGGGGGGGGGTGGGGGGGGGGGGGGGTGGGGGGGGGGGGGGGTGGGGGGGGGGGGGGGTGGGGGGGGGGGGGGGTGGGGGGGGGGGGGGGTGGGGGGGGGGGGGGGTGGGGGGGGGGGGGGGTGGGGGGGGGGGGGGGTGGGGGGGGGGGGGGGTGGGGGGGGGGGGGGGTGGGGGGGGGGGGGGGTGGGGGGGGGGGGGGGTGGGGGGGGGGGGGGGTGGGGGGGGGGGGGGGTGGGGGGGGGGGGGGGTGGGGGGGGGGGGGGGTGGGGGGGGGGGGGGGTGGGGGGGGGGGGGGGTGGGGGGGGGGGGGGGTGGGGGGGGGGGGGGGTGGGGGGGGGGGGGGGTGGGGGGGGGGGGGGGTGGGGGGGGGGGGGGGTGGGGGGGGGGGGGGGTGGGGGGGGGGGGGGGTGGGGGGGGGGGGGGGTGGGGGGGGGGGGGGGTGGGGGGGGGGGGGGGTGGGGGGGGGGGGGGGTGGGGGGGGGGGGGGGTGGGGGGGGGGGGGGGTGGGGGGGGGGGGGGGTGGGGGGGGGGGGGGGTGGGGGGGGGGGGGGGTGGGGGGGGGGGGGGGTGGGGGGGGGGGGGGGTGGGGGGGGGGGGGGGTGGGGGGGGGGGGGGGTGGGGGGGGGGGGGGGTGGGGGGGGGGGGGGGTGGGGGGGGGGGGGGGTGGGGGGGGGGGGGGGTGGGGGGGGGGGGGGGTGGGGGGGGGGGGGGGTGGGGGGGGGGGGGGGTGGGGGGGGGGGGGGGTGGGGGGGGGGGGGGGTGGGGGGGGGGGGGGGTGGGGGGGGGGGGGGGTGGGGGGGGGGGGGGGTGGGGGGGGGGGGGGGTGGGGGGGGGGGGGGGTGGGGGGGGGGGGGGGTGGGGGGGGGGGGGGGTGGGGGGGGGGGGGGGTGGGGGGGGGGGGGGGTGGGGGGGGGGGGGGGTGGGGGGGGGGGGGGGTGGGGGGGGGGGGGGGTGGGGGGGGGGGGGGGTGGGGGGGGGGGGGGGTGGGGGGGGGGGGGGGTGGGGGGGGGGGGGGGTGGGGGGGGGGGGGGGTGGGGGGGGGGGGGGGTGGGGGGGGGGGGGGGTGGGGGGGGGGGGGGGTGGGGGGGGGGGGGGGTGGGGGGGGGGGGGGGTGGGGGGGGGGGGGGGTGGGGGGGGGGGGGGGTGGGGGGGGGGGGGGGTGGGGGGGGGGGGGGGTGGGGGGGGGGGGGGGTGGGGGGGGGGGGGGGTGGGGGGGGGGGGGGGTGGGGGGGGGGGGGGGTGGGGGGGGGGGGGGGTGGGGGGGGGGGGGGGTGGGGGGGGGGGGGGGTGGGGGGGGGGGGGGGTGGGGGGGGGGGGGGGTGGGGGGGGGGGGGGGTGGGGGGGGGGGGGGGTGGGGGGGGGGGGGGGTGGGGGGGGGGGGGGGTGGGGGGGGGGGGGGGTGGGGGGGGGGGGGGGTGGGGGGGGGGGGGGGTGGGGGGGGGGGGGGGTGGGGGGGGGGGGGGGTGGGGGGGGGGGGGGGTGGGGGGGGGGGGGGGTGGGGGGGGGGGGGGGTGGGGGGGGGGGGGGGTGGGGGGGGGGGGGGGTGGGGGGGGGGGGGGGTGGGGGGGGGGGGGGGTGGGGGGGGGGGGGGGTGGGGGGGGGGGGGGGTGGGGGGGGGGGGGGGTGGGGGGGGGGGGGGGTGGGGGGGGGGGGGGGTGGGGGGGGGGGGGGGTGGGGGGGGGGGGGGGTGGGGGGGGGGGGGGGTGGGGGGGGGGGGGGGTGGGGGGGGGGGGGGGTGGGGGGGGGGGGGGGTGGGGGGGGGGGGGGGTGGGGGGGGGGGGGGGTGGGGGGGGGGGGGGGTGGGGGGGGGGGGGGGTGGGGGGGGGGGGGGGTGGGGGGGGGGGGGGGTGGGGGGGGGGGGGGGTGGGGGGGGGGGGGGGTGGGGGGGGGGGGGGGTGGGGGGGGGGGGGGGTGGGGGGGGGGGGGGGTGGGGGGGGGGGGGGGTGGGGGGGGGGGGGGGTGGGGGGGGGGGGGGGTGGGGGGGGGGGGGGGTGGGGGGGGGGGGGGGTGGGGGGGGGGGGGGGTGGGGGGGGGGGGGGGTGGGGGGGGGGGGGGGTGGGGGGGGGGGGGGGTGGGGGGGGGGGGGGGTGGGGGGGGGGGGGGGTGGGGGGGGGGGGGGGTGGGGGGGGGGGGGGGTGGGGGGGGGGGGGGGTGGGGGGGGGGGGGGGTGGGGGGGGGGGGGGGTGGGGGGGGGGGGGGGTGGGGGGGGGGGGGGGTGGGGGGGGGGGGGGGTGGGGGGGGGGGGGGGTGGGGGGGGGGGGGGGTGGGGGGGGGGGGGGGTGGGGGGGGGGGGGGGTGGGGGGGGGGGGGGGTGGGGGGGGGGGGGGGTGGGGGGGGGGGGGGGTGGGGGGGGGGGGGGGTGGGGGGGGGGGGGGGTGGGGGGGGGGGGGGGTGGGGGGGGGGGGGGGTGGGGGGGGGGGGGGGTGGGGGGGGGGGGGGGTGGGGGGGGGGGGGGGTGGGGGGGGGGGGGGGTGGGGGGGGGGGGGGGTGGGGGGGGGGGGGGGTGGGGGGGGGGGGGGGTGGGGGGGGGGGGGGGTGGGGGGGGGGGGGGGTGGGGGGGGGGGGGGGTGGGGGGGGGGGGGGGTGGGGGGGGGGGGGGGTGGGGGGGGGGGGGGGTGGGGGGGGGGGGGGGTGGGGGGGGGGGGGGGTGGGGGGGGGGGGGGGTGGGGGGGGGGGGGGGTGGGGGGGGGGGGGGGTGGGGGGGGGGGGGGGTGGGGGGGGGGGGGGGTGGGGGGGGGGGGGGGTGGGGGGGGGGGGGGGTGGGGGGGGGGGGGGGTGGGGGGGGGGGGGGGTGGGGGGGGGGGGGGGTGGGGGGGGGGGGGGGTGGGGGGGGGGGGGGGTGGGGGGGGGGGGGGGTGGGGGGGGGGGGGGGTGGGGGGGGGGGGGGGTGGGGGGGGGGGGGGGTGGGGGGGGGGGGGGGTGGGGGGGGGGGGGGGTGGGGGGGGGGGGGGGTGGGGGGGGGGGGGGGTGGGGGGGGGGGGGGGTGGGGGGGGGGGGGGGTGGGGGGGGGGGGGGGTGGGGGGGGGGGGGGGTGGGGGGGGGGGGGGGTGGGGGGGGGGGGGGGTGGGGGGGGGGGGGGGTGGGGGGGGGGGGGGGTGGGGGGGGGGGGGGGTGGGGGGGGGGGGGGGTGGGGGGGGGGGGGGGTGGGGGGGGGGGGGGGTGGGGGGGGGGGGGGGTGGGGGGGGGGGGGGGTGGGGGGGGGGGGGGGTGGGGGGGGGGGGGGGTGGGGGGGGGGGGGGGTGGGGGGGGGGGGGGGTGGGGGGGGGGGGGGGTGGGGGGGGGGGGGGGTGGGGGGGGGGGGGGGTGGGGGGGGGGGGGGGTGGGGGGGGGGGGGGGTGGGGGGGGGGGGGGGTGGGGGGGGGGGGGGGTGGGGGGGGGGGGGGGTGGGGGGGGGGGGGGGTGGGGGGGGGGGGGGGTGGGGGGGGGGGGGGGTGGGGGGGGGGGGGGGTGGGGGGGGGGGGGGGTGGGGGGGGGGGGGGGTGGGGGGGGGGGGGGGTGGGGGGGGGGGGGGGTGGGGGGGGGGGGGGGTGGGGGGGGGGGGGGGTGGGGGGGGGGGGGGGTGGGGGGGGGGGGGGGTGGGGGGGGGGGGGGGTGGGGGGGGGGGGGGGTGGGGGGGGGGGGGGGTGGGGGGGGGGGGGGGTGGGGGGGGGGGGGGGTGGGGGGGGGGGGGGGTGGGGGGGGGGGGGGGTGGGGGGGGGGGGGGGTGGGGGGGGGGGGGGGTGGGGGGGGGGGGGGGTGGGGGGGGGGGGGGGTGGGGGGGGGGGGGGGTGGGGGGGGGGGGGGGTGGGGGGGGGGGGGGGTGGGGGGGGGGGGGGGTGGGGGGGGGGGGGGGTGGGGGGGGGGGGGGGTGGGGGGGGGGGGGGGTGGGGGGGGGGGGGGGTGGGGGGGGGGGGGGGTGGGGGGGGGGGGGGGTGGGGGGGGGGGGGGGTGGGGGGGGGGGGGGGTGGGGGGGGGGGGGGGTGGGGGGGGGGGGGGGTGGGGGGGGGGGGGGGTGGGGGGGGGGGGGGGTGGGGGGGGGGGGGGGTGGGGGGGGGGGGGGGTGGGGGGGGGGGGGGGTGGGGGGGGGGGGGGGTGGGGGGGGGGGGGGGTGGGGGGGGGGGGGGGTGGGGGGGGGGGGGGGTGGGGGGGGGGGGGGGTGGGGGGGGGGGGGGGTGGGGGGGGGGGGGGGTGGGGGGGGGGGGGGGTGGGGGGGGGGGGGGGTGGGGGGGGGGGGGGGTGGGGGGGGGGGGGGGTGGGGGGGGGGGGGGGTGGGGGGGGGGGGGGGTGGGGGGGGGGGGGGGTGGGGGGGGGGGGGGGTGGGGGGGGGGGGGGGTGGGGGGGGGGGGGGGTGGGGGGGGGGGGGGGTGGGGGGGGGGGGGGGTGGGGGGGGGGGGGGGTGGGGGGGGGGGGGGGTGGGGGGGGGGGGGGGTGGGGGGGGGGGGGGGTGGGGGGGGGGGGGGGTGGGGGGGGGGGGGGGTGGGGGGGGGGGGGGGTGGGGGGGGGGGGGGGTGGGGGGGGGGGGGGGTGGGGGGGGGGGGGGGTGGGGGGGGGGGGGGGTGGGGGGGGGGGGGGGTGGGGGGGGGGGGGGGTGGGGGGGGGGGGGGGTGGGGGGGGGGGGGGGTGGGGGGGGGGGGGGGTGGGGGGGGGGGGGGGTGGGGGGGGGGGGGGGTGGGGGGGGGGGGGGGTGGGGGGGGGGGGGGGTGGGGGGGGGGGGGGGTGGGGGGGGGGGGGGGTGGGGGGGGGGGGGGGTGGGGGGGGGGGGGGGTGGGGGGGGGGGGGGGTGGGGGGGGGGGGGGGTGGGGGGGGGGGGGGGTGGGGGGGGGGGGGGGTGGGGGGGGGGGGGGGTGGGGGGGGGGGGGGGTGGGGGGGGGGGGGGGTGGGGGGGGGGGGGGGTGGGGGGGGGGGGGGGTGGGGGGGGGGGGGGGTGGGGGGGGGGGGGGGTGGGGGGGGGGGGGGGTGGGGGGGGGGGGGGGTGGGGGGGGGGGGGGGTGGGGGGGGGGGGGGGTGGGGGGGGGGGGGGGTGGGGGGGGGGGGGGGTGGGGGGGGGGGGGGGTGGGGGGGGGGGGGGGTGGGGGGGGGGGGGGGTGGGGGGGGGGGGGGGTGGGGGGGGGGGGGGGTGGGGGGGGGGGGGGGTGGGGGGGGGGGGGGGTGGGGGGGGGGGGGGGTGGGGGGGGGGGGGGGTGGGGGGGGGGGGGGGTGGGGGGGGGGGGGGGTGGGGGGGGGGGGGGGTGGGGGGGGGGGGGGGTGGGGGGGGGGGGGGGTGGGGGGGGGGGGGGGTGGGGGGGGGGGGGGGTGGGGGGGGGGGGGGGTGGGGGGGGGGGGGGGTGGGGGGGGGGGGGGGTGGGGGGGGGGGGGGGTGGGGGGGGGGGGGGGTGGGGGGGGGGGGGGGTGGGGGGGGGGGGGGGTGGGGGGGGGGGGGGGTGGGGGGGGGGGGGGGTGGGGGGGGGGGGGGGTGGGGGGGGGGGGGGGTGGGGGGGGGGGGGGGTGGGGGGGGGGGGGGGTGGGGGGGGGGGGGGGTGGGGGGGGGGGGGGGTGGGGGGGGGGGGGGGTGGGGGGGGGGGGGGGTGGGGGGGGGGGGGGGTGGGGGGGGGGGGGGGTGGGGGGGGGGGGGGGTGGGGGGGGGGGGGGGTGGGGGGGGGGGGGGGTGGGGGGGGGGGGGGGTGGGGGGGGGGGGGGGTGGGGGGGGGGGGGGGTGGGGGGGGGGGGGGGTGGGGGGGGGGGGGGGTGGGGGGGGGGGGGGGTGGGGGGGGGGGGGGGTGGGGGGGGGGGGGGGTGGGGGGGGGGGGGGGTGGGGGGGGGGGGGGGTGGGGGGGGGGGGGGGTGGGGGGGGGGGGGGGTGGGGGGGGGGGGGGGTGGGGGGGGGGGGGGGTGGGGGGGGGGGGGGGTGGGGGGGGGGGGGGGTGGGGGGGGGGGGGGGTGGGGGGGGGGGGGGGTGGGGGGGGGGGGGGGTGGGGGGGGGGGGGGGTGGGGGGGGGGGGGGGTGGGGGGGGGGGGGGGTGGGGGGGGGGGGGGGTGGGGGGGGGGGGGGGTGGGGGGGGGGGGGGGTGGGGGGGGGGGGGGGTGGGGGGGGGGGGGGGTGGGGGGGGGGGGGGGTGGGGGGGGGGGGGGGTGGGGGGGGGGGGGGGTGGGGGGGGGGGGGGGTGGGGGGGGGGGGGGGTGGGGGGGGGGGGGGGTGGGGGGGGGGGGGGGTGGGGGGGGGGGGGGGTGGGGGGGGGGGGGGGTGGGGGGGGGGGGGGGTGGGGGGGGGGGGGGGTGGGGGGGGGGGGGGGTGGGGGGGGGGGGGGGTGGGGGGGGGGGGGGGTGGGGGGGGGGGGGGGTGGGGGGGGGGGGGGGTGGGGGGGGGGGGGGGTGGGGGGGGGGGGGGGTGGGGGGGGGGGGGGGTGGGGGGGGGGGGGGGTGGGGGGGGGGGGGGGTGGGGGGGGGGGGGGGTGGGGGGGGGGGGGGGTGGGGGGGGGGGGGGGTGGGGGGGGGGGGGGGTGGGGGGGGGGGGGGGTGGGGGGGGGGGGGGGTGGGGGGGGGGGGGGGTGGGGGGGGGGGGGGGTGGGGGGGGGGGGGGGTGGGGGGGGGGGGGGGTGGGGGGGGGGGGGGGTGGGGGGGGGGGGGGGTGGGGGGGGGGGGGGGTGGGGGGGGGGGGGGGTGGGGGGGGGGGGGGGTGGGGGGGGGGGGGGGTGGGGGGGGGGGGGGGTGGGGGGGGGGGGGGGTGGGGGGGGGGGGGGGTGGGGGGGGGGGGGGGTGGGGGGGGGGGGGGGTGGGGGGGGGGGGGGGTGGGGGGGGGGGGGGGTGGGGGGGGGGGGGGGTGGGGGGGGGGGGGGGTGGGGGGGGGGGGGGGTGGGGGGGGGGGGGGGTGGGGGGGGGGGGGGGTGGGGGGGGGGGGGGGTGGGGGGGGGGGGGGGTGGGGGGGGGGGGGGGTGGGGGGGGGGGGGGGTGGGGGGGGGGGGGGGTGGGGGGGGGGGGGGGTGGGGGGGGGGGGGGGTGGGGGGGGGGGGGGGTGGGGGGGGGGGGGGGTGGGGGGGGGGGGGGGTGGGGGGGGGGGGGGGTGGGGGGGGGGGGGGGTGGGGGGGGGGGGGGGTGGGGGGGGGGGGGGGTGGGGGGGGGGGGGGGTGGGGGGGGGGGGGGGTGGGGGGGGGGGGGGGTGGGGGGGGGGGGGGGTGGGGGGGGGGGGGGGTGGGGGGGGGGGGGGGTGGGGGGGGGGGGGGGTGGGGGGGGGGGGGGGTGGGGGGGGGGGGGGGTGGGGGGGGGGGGGGGTGGGGGGGGGGGGGGGTGGGGGGGGGGGGGGGTGGGGGGGGGGGGGGGTGGGGGGGGGGGGGGGTGGGGGGGGGGGGGGGTGGGGGGGGGGGGGGGTGGGGGGGGGGGGGGGTGGGGGGGGGGGGGGGTGGGGGGGGGGGGGGGTGGGGGGGGGGGGGGGTGGGGGGGGGGGGGGGTGGGGGGGGGGGGGGGTGGGGGGGGGGGGGGGTGGGGGGGGGGGGGGGTGGGGGGGGGGGGGGGTGGGGGGGGGGGGGGGTGGGGGGGGGGGGGGGTGGGGGGGGGGGGGGGTGGGGGGGGGGGGGGGTGGGGGGGGGGGGGGGTGGGGGGGGGGGGGGGTGGGGGGGGGGGGGGGTGGGGGGGGGGGGGGGTGGGGGGGGGGGGGGGTGGGGGGGGGGGGGGGTGGGGGGGGGGGGGGGTGGGGGGGGGGGGGGGTGGGGGGGGGGGGGGGTGGGGGGGGGGGGGGGTGGGGGGGGGGGGGGGTGGGGGGGGGGGGGGGTGGGGGGGGGGGGGGGTGGGGGGGGGGGGGGGTGGGGGGGGGGGGGGGTGGGGGGGGGGGGGGGTGGGGGGGGGGGGGGGTGGGGGGGGGGGGGGGTGGGGGGGGGGGGGGGTGGGGGGGGGGGGGGGTGGGGGGGGGGGGGGGTGGGGGGGGGGGGGGGTGGGGGGGGGGGGGGGTGGGGGGGGGGGGGGGTGGGGGGGGGGGGGGGTGGGGGGGGGGGGGGGTGGGGGGGGGGGGGGGTGGGGGGGGGGGGGGGTGGGGGGGGGGGGGGGTGGGGGGGGGGGGGGGTGGGGGGGGGGGGGGGTGGGGGGGGGGGGGGGTGGGGGGGGGGGGGGGTGGGGGGGGGGGGGGGTGGGGGGGGGGGGGGGTGGGGGGGGGGGGGGGTGGGGGGGGGGGGGGGTGGGGGGGGGGGGGGGTGGGGGGGGGGGGGGGTGGGGGGGGGGGGGGGTGGGGGGGGGGGGGGGTGGGGGGGGGGGGGGGTGGGGGGGGGGGGGGGTGGGGGGGGGGGGGGGTGGGGGGGGGGGGGGGTGGGGGGGGGGGGGGGTGGGGGGGGGGGGGGGTGGGGGGGGGGGGGGGTGGGGGGGGGGGGGGGTGGGGGGGGGGGGGGGTGGGGGGGGGGGGGGGTGGGGGGGGGGGGGGGTGGGGGGGGGGGGGGGTGGGGGGGGGGGGGGGTGGGGGGGGGGGGGGGTGGGGGGGGGGGGGGGTGGGGGGGGGGGGGGGTGGGGGGGGGGGGGGGTGGGGGGGGGGGGGGGTGGGGGGGGGGGGGGGTGGGGGGGGGGGGGGGTGGGGGGGGGGGGGGGTGGGGGGGGGGGGGGGTGGGGGGGGGGGGGGGTGGGGGGGGGGGGGGGTGGGGGGGGGGGGGGGTGGGGGGGGGGGGGGGTGGGGGGGGGGGGGGGTGGGGGGGGGGGGGGGTGGGGGGGGGGGGGGGTGGGGGGGGGGGGGGGTGGGGGGGGGGGGGGGTGGGGGGGGGGGGGGGTGGGGGGGGGGGGGGGTGGGGGGGGGGGGGGGTGGGGGGGGGGGGGGGTGGGGGGGGGGGGGGGTGGGGGGGGGGGGGGGTGGGGGGGGGGGGGGGTGGGGGGGGGGGGGGGTGGGGGGGGGGGGGGGTGGGGGGGGGGGGGGGTGGGGGGGGGGGGGGGTGGGGGGGGGGGGGGGTGGGGGGGGGGGGGGGTGGGGGGGGGGGGGGGTGGGGGGGGGGGGGGGTGGGGGGGGGGGGGGGTGGGGGGGGGGGGGGGTGGGGGGGGGGGGGGGTGGGGGGGGGGGGGGGTGGGGGGGGGGGGGGGTGGGGGGGGGGGGGGGTGGGGGGGGGGGGGGGTGGGGGGGGGGGGGGGTGGGGGGGGGGGGGGGTGGGGGGGGGGGGGGGTGGGGGGGGGGGGGGGTGGGGGGGGGGGGGGGTGGGGGGGGGGGGGGGTGGGGGGGGGGGGGGGTGGGGGGGGGGGGGGGTGGGGGGGGGGGGGGGTGGGGGGGGGGGGGGGTGGGGGGGGGGGGGGGTGGGGGGGGGGGGGGGTGGGGGGGGGGGGGGGTGGGGGGGGGGGGGGGTGGGGGGGGGGGGGGGTGGGGGGGGGGGGGGGTGGGGGGGGGGGGGGGTGGGGGGGGGGGGGGGTGGGGGGGGGGGGGGGTGGGGGGGGGGGGGGGTGGGGGGGGGGGGGGGTGGGGGGGGGGGGGGGTGGGGGGGGGGGGGGGTGGGGGGGGGGGGGGGTGGGGGGGGGGGGGGGTGGGGGGGGGGGGGGGTGGGGGGGGGGGGGGGTGGGGGGGGGGGGGGGTGGGGGGGGGGGGGGGTGGGGGGGGGGGGGGGTGGGGGGGGGGGGGGGTGGGGGGGGGGGGGGGTGGGGGGGGGGGGGGGTGGGGGGGGGGGGGGGTGGGGGGGGGGGGGGGTGGGGGGGGGGGGGGGTGGGGGGGGGGGGGGGTGGGGGGGGGGGGGGGTGGGGGGGGGGGGGGGTGGGGGGGGGGGGGGGTGGGGGGGGGGGGGGGTGGGGGGGGGGGGGGGTGGGGGGGGGGGGGGGTGGGGGGGGGGGGGGGTGGGGGGGGGGGGGGGTGGGGGGGGGGGGGGGTGGGGGGGGGGGGGGGTGGGGGGGGGGGGGGGTGGGGGGGGGGGGGGGTGGGGGGGGGGGGGGGTGGGGGGGGGGGGGGGTGGGGGGGGGGGGGGGTGGGGGGGGGGGGGGGTGGGGGGGGGGGGGGGTGGGGGGGGGGGGGGGTGGGGGGGGGGGGGGGTGGGGGGGGGGGGGGGTGGGGGGGGGGGGGGGTGGGGGGGGGGGGGGGTGGGGGGGGGGGGGGGTGGGGGGGGGGGGGGGTGGGGGGGGGGGGGGGTGGGGGGGGGGGGGGGTGGGGGGGGGGGGGGGTGGGGGGGGGGGGGGGTGGGGGGGGGGGGGGGTGGGGGGGGGGGGGGGTGGGGGGGGGGGGGGGTGGGGGGGGGGGGGGGTGGGGGGGGGGGGGGGTGGGGGGGGGGGGGGGTGGGGGGGGGGGGGGGTGGGGGGGGGGGGGGGTGGGGGGGGGGGGGGGTGGGGGGGGGGGGGGGTGGGGGGGGGGGGGGGTGGGGGGGGGGGGGGGTGGGGGGGGGGGGGGGTGGGGGGGGGGGGGGGTGGGGGGGGGGGGGGGTGGGGGGGGGGGGGGGTGGGGGGGGGGGGGGGTGGGGGGGGGGGGGGGTGGGGGGGGGGGGGGGTGGGGGGGGGGGGGGGTGGGGGGGGGGGGGGGTGGGGGGGGGGGGGGGTGGGGGGGGGGGGGGGTGGGGGGGGGGGGGGGTGGGGGGGGGGGGGGGTGGGGGGGGGGGGGGGTGGGGGGGGGGGGGGGTGGGGGGGGGGGGGGGTGGGGGGGGGGGGGGGTGGGGGGGGGGGGGGGTGGGGGGGGGGGGGGGTGGGGGGGGGGGGGGGTGGGGGGGGGGGGGGGTGGGGGGGGGGGGGGGTGGGGGGGGGGGGGGGTGGGGGGGGGGGGGGGTGGGGGGGGGGGGGGGTGGGGGGGGGGGGGGGTGGGGGGGGGGGGGGGTGGGGGGGGGGGGGGGTGGGGGGGGGGGGGGGTGGGGGGGGGGGGGGGTGGGGGGGGGGGGGGGTGGGGGGGGGGGGGGGTGGGGGGGGGGGGGGGTGGGGGGGGGGGGGGGTGGGGGGGGGGGGGGGTGGGGGGGGGGGGGGGTGGGGGGGGGGGGGGGTGGGGGGGGGGGGGGGTGGGGGGGGGGGGGGGTGGGGGGGGGGGGGGGTGGGGGGGGGGGGGGGTGGGGGGGGGGGGGGGTGGGGGGGGGGGGGGGTGGGGGGGGGGGGGGGTGGGGGGGGGGGGGGGTGGGGGGGGGGGGGGGTGGGGGGGGGGGGGGGTGGGGGGGGGGGGGGGTGGGGGGGGGGGGGGGTGGGGGGGGGGGGGGGTGGGGGGGGGGGGGGGTGGGGGGGGGGGGGGGTGGGGGGGGGGGGGGGTGGGGGGGGGGGGGGGTGGGGGGGGGGGGGGGTGGGGGGGGGGGGGGGTGGGGGGGGGGGGGGGTGGGGGGGGGGGGGGGTGGGGGGGGGGGGGGGTGGGGGGGGGGGGGGGTGGGGGGGGGGGGGGGTGGGGGGGGGGGGGGGTGGGGGGGGGGGGGGGTGGGGGGGGGGGGGGGTGGGGGGGGGGGGGGGTGGGGGGGGGGGGGGGTGGGGGGGGGGGGGGGTGGGGGGGGGGGGGGGTGGGGGGGGGGGGGGGTGGGGGGGGGGGGGGGTGGGGGGGGGGGGGGGTGGGGGGGGGGGGGGGTGGGGGGGGGGGGGGGTGGGGGGGGGGGGGGGTGGGGGGGGGGGGGGGTGGGGGGGGGGGGGGGTGGGGGGGGGGGGGGGTGGGGGGGGGGGGGGGTGGGGGGGGGGGGGGGTGGGGGGGGGGGGGGGTGGGGGGGGGGGGGGGTGGGGGGGGGGGGGGGTGGGGGGGGGGGGGGGTGGGGGGGGGGGGGGGTGGGGGGGGGGGGGGGTGGGGGGGGGGGGGGGTGGGGGGGGGGGGGGGTGGGGGGGGGGGGGGGTGGGGGGGGGGGGGGGTGGGGGGGGGGGGGGGTGGGGGGGGGGGGGGGTGGGGGGGGGGGGGGGTGGGGGGGGGGGGGGGTGGGGGGGGGGGGGGGTGGGGGGGGGGGGGGGTGGGGGGGGGGGGGGGTGGGGGGGGGGGGGGGTGGGGGGGGGGGGGGGTGGGGGGGGGGGGGGGTGGGGGGGGGGGGGGGTGGGGGGGGGGGGGGGTGGGGGGGGGGGGGGGTGGGGGGGGGGGGGGGTGGGGGGGGGGGGGGGTGGGGGGGGGGGGGGGTGGGGGGGGGGGGGGGTGGGGGGGGGGGGGGGTGGGGGGGGGGGGGGGTGGGGGGGGGGGGGGGTGGGGGGGGGGGGGGGTGGGGGGGGGGGGGGGTGGGGGGGGGGGGGGGTGGGGGGGGGGGGGGGTGGGGGGGGGGGGGGGTGGGGGGGGGGGGGGGTGGGGGGGGGGGGGGGTGGGGGGGGGGGGGGGTGGGGGGGGGGGGGGGTGGGGGGGGGGGGGGGTGGGGGGGGGGGGGGGTGGGGGGGGGGGGGGGTGGGGGGGGGGGGGGGTGGGGGGGGGGGGGGGTGGGGGGGGGGGGGGGTGGGGGGGGGGGGGGGTGGGGGGGGGGGGGGGTGGGGGGGGGGGGGGGTGGGGGGGGGGGGGGGTGGGGGGGGGGGGGGGTGGGGGGGGGGGGGGGTGGGGGGGGGGGGGGGTGGGGGGGGGGGGGGGTGGGGGGGGGGGGGGGTGGGGGGGGGGGGGGGTGGGGGGGGGGGGGGGTGGGGGGGGGGGGGGGTGGGGGGGGGGGGGGGTGGGGGGGGGGGGGGGTGGGGGGGGGGGGGGGTGGGGGGGGGGGGGGGTGGGGGGGGGGGGGGGTGGGGGGGGGGGGGGGTGGGGGGGGGGGGGGGTGGGGGGGGGGGGGGGTGGGGGGGGGGGGGGGTGGGGGGGGGGGGGGGTGGGGGGGGGGGGGGGTGGGGGGGGGGGGGGGTGGGGGGGGGGGGGGGTGGGGGGGGGGGGGGGTGGGGGGGGGGGGGGGTGGGGGGGGGGGGGGGTGGGGGGGGGGGGGGGTGGGGGGGGGGGGGGGTGGGGGGGGGGGGGGGTGGGGGGGGGGGGGGGTGGGGGGGGGGGGGGGTGGGGGGGGGGGGGGGTGGGGGGGGGGGGGGGTGGGGGGGGGGGGGGGTGGGGGGGGGGGGGGGTGGGGGGGGGGGGGGGTGGGGGGGGGGGGGGGTGGGGGGGGGGGGGGGTGGGGGGGGGGGGGGGTGGGGGGGGGGGGGGGTGGGGGGGGGGGGGGGTGGGGGGGGGGGGGGGTGGGGGGGGGGGGGGGTGGGGGGGGGGGGGGGTGGGGGGGGGGGGGGGTGGGGGGGGGGGGGGGTGGGGGGGGGGGGGGGTGGGGGGGGGGGGGGGTGGGGGGGGGGGGGGGTGGGGGGGGGGGGGGGTGGGGGGGGGGGGGGGTGGGGGGGGGGGGGGGTGGGGGGGGGGGGGGGTGGGGGGGGGGGGGGGTGGGGGGGGGGGGGGGTGGGGGGGGGGGGGGGTGGGGGGGGGGGGGGGTGGGGGGGGGGGGGGGTGGGGGGGGGGGGGGGTGGGGGGGGGGGGGGGTGGGGGGGGGGGGGGGTGGGGGGGGGGGGGGGTGGGGGGGGGGGGGGGTGGGGGGGGGGGGGGGTGGGGGGGGGGGGGGGTGGGGGGGGGGGGGGGTGGGGGGGGGGGGGGGTGGGGGGGGGGGGGGGTGGGGGGGGGGGGGGGTGGGGGGGGGGGGGGGTGGGGGGGGGGGGGGGTGGGGGGGGGGGGGGGTGGGGGGGGGGGGGGGTGGGGGGGGGGGGGGGTGGGGGGGGGGGGGGGTGGGGGGGGGGGGGGGTGGGGGGGGGGGGGGGTGGGGGGGGGGGGGGGTGGGGGGGGGGGGGGGTGGGGGGGGGGGGGGGTGGGGGGGGGGGGGGGTGGGGGGGGGGGGGGGTGGGGGGGGGGGGGGGTGGGGGGGGGGGGGGGTGGGGGGGGGGGGGGGTGGGGGGGGGGGGGGGTGGGGGGGGGGGGGGGTGGGGGGGGGGGGGGGTGGGGGGGGGGGGGGGTGGGGGGGGGGGGGGGTGGGGGGGGGGGGGGGTGGGGGGGGGGGGGGGTGGGGGGGGGGGGGGGTGGGGGGGGGGGGGGGTGGGGGGGGGGGGGGGTGGGGGGGGGGGGGGGTGGGGGGGGGGGGGGGTGGGGGGGGGGGGGGGTGGGGGGGGGGGGGGGTGGGGGGGGGGGGGGGTGGGGGGGGGGGGGGGTGGGGGGGGGGGGGGGTGGGGGGGGGGGGGGGTGGGGGGGGGGGGGGGTGGGGGGGGGGGGGGGTGGGGGGGGGGGGGGGTGGGGGGGGGGGGGGGTGGGGGGGGGGGGGGGTGGGGGGGGGGGGGGGTGGGGGGGGGGGGGGGTGGGGGGGGGGGGGGGTGGGGGGGGGGGGGGGTGGGGGGGGGGGGGGGTGGGGGGGGGGGGGGGTGGGGGGGGGGGGGGGTGGGGGGGGGGGGGGGTGGGGGGGGGGGGGGGTGGGGGGGGGGGGGGGTGGGGGGGGGGGGGGGTGGGGGGGGGGGGGGGTGGGGGGGGGGGGGGGTGGGGGGGGGGGGGGGTGGGGGGGGGGGGGGGTGGGGGGGGGGGGGGGTGGGGGGGGGGGGGGGTGGGGGGGGGGGGGGGTGGGGGGGGGGGGGGGTGGGGGGGGGGGGGGGTGGGGGGGGGGGGGGGTGGGGGGGGGGGGGGGTGGGGGGGGGGGGGGGTGGGGGGGGGGGGGGGTGGGGGGGGGGGGGGGTGGGGGGGGGGGGGGGTGGGGGGGGGGGGGGGTGGGGGGGGGGGGGGGTGGGGGGGGGGGGGGGTGGGGGGGGGGGGGGGTGGGGGGGGGGGGGGGTGGGGGGGGGGGGGGGTGGGGGGGGGGGGGGGTGGGGGGGGGGGGGGGTGGGGGGGGGGGGGGGTGGGGGGGGGGGGGGGTGGGGGGGGGGGGGGGTGGGGGGGGGGGGGGGTGGGGGGGGGGGGGGGTGGGGGGGGGGGGGGGTGGGGGGGGGGGGGGGTGGGGGGGGGGGGGGGTGGGGGGGGGGGGGGGTGGGGGGGGGGGGGGGTGGGGGGGGGGGGGGGTGGGGGGGGGGGGGGGTGGGGGGGGGGGGGGGTGGGGGGGGGGGGGGGTGGGGGGGGGGGGGGGTGGGGGGGGGGGGGGGTGGGGGGGGGGGGGGGTGGGGGGGGGGGGGGGTGGGGGGGGGGGGGGGTGGGGGGGGGGGGGGGTGGGGGGGGGGGGGGGTGGGGGGGGGGGGGGGTGGGGGGGGGGGGGGGTGGGGGGGGGGGGGGGTGGGGGGGGGGGGGGGTGGGGGGGGGGGGGGGTGGGGGGGGGGGGGGGTGGGGGGGGGGGGGGGTGGGGGGGGGGGGGGGTGGGGGGGGGGGGGGGTGGGGGGGGGGGGGGGTGGGGGGGGGGGGGGGTGGGGGGGGGGGGGGGTGGGGGGGGGGGGGGGTGGGGGGGGGGGGGGGTGGGGGGGGGGGGGGGTGGGGGGGGGGGGGGGTGGGGGGGGGGGGGGGTGGGGGGGGGGGGGGGTGGGGGGGGGGGGGGGTGGGGGGGGGGGGGGGTGGGGGGGGGGGGGGGTGGGGGGGGGGGGGGGTGGGGGGGGGGGGGGGTGGGGGGGGGGGGGGGTGGGGGGGGGGGGGGGTGGGGGGGGGGGGGGGTGGGGGGGGGGGGGGGTGGGGGGGGGGGGGGGTGGGGGGGGGGGGGGGTGGGGGGGGGGGGGGGTGGGGGGGGGGGGGGGTGGGGGGGGGGGGGGGTGGGGGGGGGGGGGGGTGGGGGGGGGGGGGGGTGGGGGGGGGGGGGGGTGGGGGGGGGGGGGGGTGGGGGGGGGGGGGGGTGGGGGGGGGGGGGGGTGGGGGGGGGGGGGGGTGGGGGGGGGGGGGGGTGGGGGGGGGGGGGGGTGGGGGGGGGGGGGGGTGGGGGGGGGGGGGGGTGGGGGGGGGGGGGGGTGGGGGGGGGGGGGGGTGGGGGGGGGGGGGGGTGGGGGGGGGGGGGGGTGGGGGGGGGGGGGGGTGGGGGGGGGGGGGGGTGGGGGGGGGGGGGGGTGGGGGGGGGGGGGGGTGGGGGGGGGGGGGGGTGGGGGGGGGGGGGGGTGGGGGGGGGGGGGGGTGGGGGGGGGGGGGGGTGGGGGGGGGGGGGGGTGGGGGGGGGGGGGGGTGGGGGGGGGGGGGGGTGGGGGGGGGGGGGGGTGGGGGGGGGGGGGGGTGGGGGGGGGGGGGGGTGGGGGGGGGGGGGGGTGGGGGGGGGGGGGGGTGGGGGGGGGGGGGGGTGGGGGGGGGGGGGGGTGGGGGGGGGGGGGGGTGGGGGGGGGGGGGGGTGGGGGGGGGGGGGGGTGGGGGGGGGGGGGGGTGGGGGGGGGGGGGGGTGGGGGGGGGGGGGGGTGGGGGGGGGGGGGGGTGGGGGGGGGGGGGGGTGGGGGGGGGGGGGGGTGGGGGGGGGGGGGGGTGGGGGGGGGGGGGGGTGGGGGGGGGGGGGGGTGGGGGGGGGGGGGGGTGGGGGGGGGGGGGGGTGGGGGGGGGGGGGGGTGGGGGGGGGGGGGGGTGGGGGGGGGGGGGGGTGGGGGGGGGGGGGGGTGGGGGGGGGGGGGGGTGGGGGGGGGGGGGGGTGGGGGGGGGGGGGGGTGGGGGGGGGGGGGGGTGGGGGGGGGGGGGGGTGGGGGGGGGGGGGGGTGGGGGGGGGGGGGGGTGGGGGGGGGGGGGGGTGGGGGGGGGGGGGGGTGGGGGGGGGGGGGGGTGGGGGGGGGGGGGGGTGGGGGGGGGGGGGGGTGGGGGGGGGGGGGGGTGGGGGGGGGGGGGGGTGGGGGGGGGGGGGGGTGGGGGGGGGGGGGGGTGGGGGGGGGGGGGGGTGGGGGGGGGGGGGGGTGGGGGGGGGGGGGGGTGGGGGGGGGGGGGGGTGGGGGGGGGGGGGGGTGGGGGGGGGGGGGGGTGGGGGGGGGGGGGGGTGGGGGGGGGGGGGGGTGGGGGGGGGGGGGGGTGGGGGGGGGGGGGGGTGGGGGGGGGGGGGGGTGGGGGGGGGGGGGGGTGGGGGGGGGGGGGGGTGGGGGGGGGGGGGGGTGGGGGGGGGGGGGGGTGGGGGGGGGGGGGGGTGGGGGGGGGGGGGGGTGGGGGGGGGGGGGGGTGGGGGGGGGGGGGGGTGGGGGGGGGGGGGGGTGGGGGGGGGGGGGGGTGGGGGGGGGGGGGGGTGGGGGGGGGGGGGGGTGGGGGGGGGGGGGGGTGGGGGGGGGGGGGGGTGGGGGGGGGGGGGGGTGGGGGGGGGGGGGGGTGGGGGGGGGGGGGGGTGGGGGGGGGGGGGGGTGGGGGGGGGGGGGGGTGGGGGGGGGGGGGGGTGGGGGGGGGGGGGGGTGGGGGGGGGGGGGGGTGGGGGGGGGGGGGGGTGGGGGGGGGGGGGGGTGGGGGGGGGGGGGGGTGGGGGGGGGGGGGGGTGGGGGGGGGGGGGGGTGGGGGGGGGGGGGGGTGGGGGGGGGGGGGGGTGGGGGGGGGGGGGGGTGGGGGGGGGGGGGGGTGGGGGGGGGGGGGGGTGGGGGGGGGGGGGGGTGGGGGGGGGGGGGGGTGGGGGGGGGGGGGGGTGGGGGGGGGGGGGGGTGGGGGGGGGGGGGGGTGGGGGGGGGGGGGGGTGGGGGGGGGGGGGGGTGGGGGGGGGGGGGGGTGGGGGGGGGGGGGGGTGGGGGGGGGGGGGGGTGGGGGGGGGGGGGGGTGGGGGGGGGGGGGGGTGGGGGGGGGGGGGGGTGGGGGGGGGGGGGGGGGGGGGGGGGGGGGGGTGGGGGGGGGGGGGGGGGGGGGGGGGGGGGGGTGGGGGGGGGGGGGCTCCGGGGGGGGGGGGGGGGGGCCTCCGGGGGGTTGGGGGGGGGGGTGGGGGGGGGGGGGGGCAGCCCCTTCCTGCATGGCCAATTGGCCATGCAGGAAGGGGCTGATGGGAATTGTAGTTCCTGAACATCTGGAGAGCCGCAGGTTCCCCACCCCTGCCTTAAGGAGCAGCAGTGGCGTAGGAGGTTAAGAGCTCGTGTATCTAATCTGGAGGAACCGGGTTTGATTCCCAGCTCTGCCGCCTGAGCTGTGGAGGCTTATCTGGGGAATTCAGATTAGCCTGTGCACTCCCACAAACGCCAGCTGGGTGACCTTGGGCTAGTCACAGTTCTTCTGAGCTCTCTCAGCCCCACCCACCTCACAGGGTGTTTGTTGTGAGGGGGGAGGGGCAAGGAGATTGTAAGCCCCTTTGAGCCCCTTTGAGTCTCCTGCAGGAGAGAAAGGGGGGATATAAATCCAAACTCCTCCTCCTCCTCCTCCTCCTCCTCCTCCTCCTTCTTCTTCTTGCGAGTCATGTCCTCTGCTGCCGACAGGGACAGCTCCTGCCCTCCTCTATGTGA
Organism: Sphaerodactylus townsendi; assembly: GCF_021028975.2. Lineage (NCBI taxonomy): Eukaryota > Metazoa > Chordata > Lepidosauria > Squamata > Sphaerodactylidae > Sphaerodactylus > Sphaerodactylus townsendi. The sequence continues at coordinate 1,674,393 of NC_059427.1, forward strand.
CAGGCCTTCGAATGCTTAAGGAGATCAATCATGTCTCTCCTCAGCCTCCTCTTCTCCAGGCTGGACTTTCCCGAGTCCCTCCAGCCTTCTGCATTGGGTGTGTTCGACAGTAGAATTCAGCTCCAAGGGGGTTCTCTAGGGGAGGGACACGAGGCCTCTGGGGCTAAAGTCCTCACACCGAGGGCTTGAGGATGGGGTGAAATGGAGGGGGGCCAGGATCTGTTAGGCAGGCCCCAAAGGAAGGGGGGAGCAATGAATAGGGAGAAGAGCTTCTTATGCCCCCCCTCCCCTTATTCACACGCACCCCGGTCCTGGTCATTAAGTCCCTCAATTCTTTCCTTAGAAAAAATATTTTTTCTAGTGCTGTTCATGTATTGCATTATTGTTTTCATTGTTGATATTTGAGTAATTGGATAGAGGGTTTTATATCATTTCTGTTCAGTTTTATGCTTTTATTGCTGTTCTTTTGAGTGAGATTCCTCCATGCTATGCAAAAAGGGAAGGTACACACCAAAGTGAAAATGAAGAAAACTTGTACCAACCAGGCTACAATAATGACTTCAAAAATTAGTTCTCCCACTGGAGTAGCAATTTACTTATAAGTAACCAAAATAATTTTATAATTTTACAAAACAGTAACAAAATGTTTTGGAAAAATTGTTTACATTCTCCCATTGGAGAAATGAAAATAACTTTTTTAAATATATATACACACACACACACACACACGTTAGAACGGCACGGCAATGTAATCTAAATACAAATATAAAAGCTAGCCAGATTCTAGATAATTAACTGGCCTTGTTAAACTTCACAGCTGTTAAAGACAGGTCAAGGTTTTTCAATGTACAATAATGGTTATAATCAGGGAGGACAGCGCTCTGCAATTAGTTTATTCTTATCTATTGTGCCTCAATCCAAACACAAACCACACTTCTGATGCAATCCCACTCTATGTCAGCACAAGATTTACACTTGACCTTCGCTGACAGGAGATCCTTATGGCTGTGGATGCATATCTCCTGACCCAGTAGCCACCCAAAGCCCCTAAAACAGCCTGACCCAAAGAAACATCTTTAAGGAGCCAGAAACAGTTAAACATCCCAAAGGACCAAACAGGCATATTTCAAGGAACTTGGTATGTAGTACTGCGAAATATTACAAGCCACACTTTTGTTCTTATCCACCGTGTGTAATTATTCTCTTTTGTTTTCCTTCTGACATGTTGATATCTGCCTCCTACCCCCCACGCCCCACCCCCACAGGAAGAAGCCCGTCTTCATACCCAAGTGAGTAAAGGAATCTTTTCACTGTCAGAGGCGACCCAACAGAAGAAGATGGAAGAGCAGGACACAGGAGCACCTGGACTTGGCAAGACAGCAATGAAGGACCCCTGTTCCATCCATGCTGGGCGTGGTGTTGCATTCTGGGAGAGAGCCATGCCAGAGATTTGGGGTCAGGAGCTCCTGAACTCAGAAGTGCTTTGCCGACGCTTCCGGCAGTTCTGCTACCGTGGTGCCGACGGACCCCGGGAGGTTTGCAGCCAGCTCCATGGACTTTGCAACCACTGGCTGAAGCCAGAGAGGCACTCCAAGAAACAGATCCTGGACCTGGTGATCCTGGAGCAGTTCCTGACCATCCTGCCCCAAGAAATGCAGTGCTGGGTCAGAGGATGTGGGCCAGAGAGCAGCTCCCAAGCGGTGGCCCTGGCCGAGGGTTTCCTCCTGAGTCAGGCCGAGGAGAAGAGGCAGGCAGAACAGGTGAGGGCTTCTCTTTCCATGTTTCACGCCCCACTCCAGCTGGGCTATTTGACCTTTCCTCCTAAGGCTTCCCTGCCTGATATGGTTCAAGTTCTAAACTATCTGAACAGGAGAATAAAGAAGGAAAAAAAGGGCCAGCACTTCTTCCCTTTTTCTGGGGAATTTCTTATTCCTCCAGATAGTTCACAGTGTTGAAAGAAAACCTTATCAGGTCTACTTAGCGAAAGGCACAGAGTGTGGGAGCCGGGTAGGATCCATTTCTTGGTGTGGTGGTTGAGAGCAGTGGACTCTGCTCTGGAGAACTGGGTTTAATTCTGCCCTCCTCCTCCACATGAGCTGTAGACTCCAGTCTGGTGAACCAAGTTTGTTTGCCTGCTCCTCTACATGAAGCCTGCTGGGTGTTCTCTCTAAATTTTCTGAGCCTCACCCACCTCACAAGGTGTCTGTTGTGGCTAGAAGAAGGTAAAGAGTTTGTAAGCCACTTTGACACTCTTTAAGGTTGAGAAAACCATGGAATAAATCAAAACTCTTCTCCTTCTACTCCCTCTCAAACTTGTTGCCGTTGCTTCTGTTTCAGAGGTTGAGTCTATCTGTGAAGATGGAAGCTACGTTGGAAAGAGCTCCATTGGAGGAAGGGCAGCTGGGATCGGCCCAGGAATGTCCCCAAGACGCCCTCTCACATGGTAAGGACTCATTCTGATCGGCTGGGATTGGGGCACCCAGTTAATTCGACAAGTGGAGAATTCAGGGGGGAAAAAGGAATTCTTCTTCATCCAAATTATGGTGCTGGATGTTCAATAGTTGGGATGCCCATAAAAGTGGATAAGAAAATTCATGGAGGCAGCTCCTCACATTGATTCACAATATTCACATCCCTCTTTTCTCCATTGGAGAGACCCAAAGTAGCTCAAAACAAAAGGCAGACAAATCTCAGCCGAGTCCTTCAGTCTTGTGAATGAACAAAGTCTGCGCAGCTCTAAGAACAGTGGGCCAAATGTGTTTTGTGCTCATGCTTATTGGGGCATTTGACGAGGCACTGTAGGAAATAGAGCCCTGGATGAGGGATGTTCGATTGGGGGCAGGCAGGGGTTGGGGTGGGTGTGATGCTACGTTGATGTTGCCCAGATGTGACATCAGAGGATCAGCAGATGCTGTGGACACTCATAGAACCATTGAATCATACAGTTGGAAGAGTTTAGTTTGGTAGAACCTTTAATGGCATAGTTTAAAGCAACAGCAGCAATATACCAGCAACAATGGCAACCTCAGTTCAATGATACCATCTCCAGTACAGTTATAGCCGTTTGCTGATGACAGAGCACAAAAAGTTAGCCAGTGCTTCCAATACACTTGCAGAACCACAATCCAGCAACAGTTGGAAGAGACCACAAAGGTCATCAAGTCCAACCCCCTGCCATGCAGGAACACACAATCAAAGCGCTCCTGACAGATAACCACCCAGCCTCTGTTTAAAAACCTCCAAAGAAGGAGACGCCACCACTCTCCGAGTCAGTGAATTCCACTGCTGAACAGCCCTGACAGTCAAAAAGTTCTTCCTAATGTTTAGGTGGAATCTCTTTTCCTGCACCTTGAATCCATTACACCTGATCCTAGTCTCTGGAGCAGCAGGAAAGAAGCTTGCTCCCTCTTCGACATGACATCCCTTCAAATATTTAAACATGGCTATCATGTCCCCCCTTAACTTTCGCTTCTCCAGACCAAACATCCCCACCTTCCTAAGCCTCTCTTCGTAGGACTCCAGACCTTTTACCATTTTGGTTGCCCTCCTCTGGACACGTTCCAGGTTATCAATATCCTCCTTGAATTGTAGTGCCCAGTACAGGATGCAGTAATCTAGGTGAGGTCTGACCAAGGAAGGTCAGAGGGAGCAAGCTTGTTTTCTCCTGCCTCAAAGACTTGATGCATCCCAGAATTGCATTGGCTTTTTTGGCTGCCATATCACACTGCTGACTCATGTTCCGTTTATGGTCGTCTAAGACTCCCAGATCCCTTTCACATGTAGTGTTGTCAGGTCAGGTGTCACCCATCCTATATCGCTGCATTTCATTTTTTCTTCCTTTGTGTAGAATCTTACATTTATGTCAGTTGAAATTCATTTTGTCAGTTTTGGCCCAGCTCTCTAATCTGTCCAGGTCCTTTTGAATCCTGCCCCTGTGCTCCGGGGTTTCAGCTCTCCCTTCTATTTTGGTATCGTTTGCAGATTTGATTAAGATGCCCTCTATTTCATTACCAAAGTCATTAATAAAAATATTGAATAGCTTATTGCGATTACTCTTAGTTTCGGAATGTTCTTAATTCAGGTTCTTTCTTTTTTTGTTGTTGGCCTGGTGTGACAGTGAGTTGACAACTAACATCATATTTTGCCCGGCTGTTTTTCTTCCAGCAGCCTGGTTGGGTCTTTGGTCTGATGCAGCAGAGGTGGCGTCACATTGTTTAACTCCAGTGTTCACAGGACAAGTTTCAAGTATCCCAGAAGTCTGAAACGTGTCAGTGTCACACGCAGCCCCTGAGGCTCATGGGTACCTTGTGCTTCTCTTTTGCCTCTTCCACTGCTTTCTGGAAAGGCTGAGTCTCCTTGCTGTGTGTACTTAGGGCAGTGGTGGCGAACCTTTGGCACTCCAGATGTTATGGACTACAATTCCCCTCAGTCCCTGCCAGCATGGCCAATTGGACATGCTGGCAGGAGCTGATGGGAATTGTAGTCCATAACATCTGGAGTGCCAAAGGTTCGCCACCACGGACATAGGGCAAGGTCTCACAGTCCTGGGAATGAGGGTGCAGGAGACATGATTCATACAAGCAAATAGAACAGGAAGTGGAAGTTAATATTCCTTTTCCCTCCCTCACAGGCAGTGAAGAAGCTGTGTTGACCTGTTCAGTTCTTAGATTTGTGAAAACAGCTGCTGCACCCCCAGTCCAGGTATGGGAGATGAGCAAAGGACATTCGGGGTCTCCTCTCCTTTCTCAAGGGGACTTTTCTTTCTCCTGCAGTTGGTGCTGAGGGGCCCAGGCAAGAGGGTTTGAACGCCACTCCCTTTACACCCTTAACCCTCCCAACATGTCCCCTTCCAGCACACCACCTTTTGTCTGGCATGACCTCTGAAGACTGAACCTGCCTTTTCTTTCAGTCGCTGGTTTCTTTTGAGGAGGTGGCCGTGTCTTTCACAGAGGCAGAGTGGGCGCTGCTGGATCCAGACCAAACGGCTCTCTATGAAGACGTCATGCTGGAGAACTGTGGGATCGTGGCTTCTCTGGGTAAGGAGCTCTTTTCACAGGTGCCAGAATCACACATTTCTGCCTTTGGGATTATGCATGACTCAAAATCTTGAACAGGAATACGTTGTGTTGAGGCCTGTTCCACTATTTGCTCCCTTGTGGAAGTCTCAACTTGGCAGGATGGCAGCATAAGCTGGATTCAGCACGTGTAGGTAGAGCGACTCCATCTACCTGGTTTCTCCATGTCAGCTGAGTCCAGCGTTGTGGCCATCACCCAAACCACAGAGAGGTGTTCCGGCCTGAGGCCAACACAGGACTGAGAGGCGCTCAGGAAGACTCTGGAAGGGGCCACATCCTAATTTCTCAGTTGCCAAACATTAGAACACACTTGCCCTCCAATAGGATTACAGTGATCCCCCCTGACTGTGATCTGAAGAGCCAGCGCAGTGTAATATGTGAGAGTGATGGACTCTGATCTGGAGGAAAGGGTTTGATTCCCCCCTCCTCCTCATGAGCTCCGAGCTCTAAATTGGTGAACTGGATTTGTTTCCCTGCTCCTACGCATAGAGTTTGCCAGTCACAATTCGCTCAGAACTCTCTCAGCCCCACCTTCCTCCCAAAGTACCTGCTGTGGAGAAGGGAAGGTGACTGCAAGCTGTTTTGATACTCCTTCAAGGTAGGGAAAAAGTGGGACATAAAAACCAACTCTTCTTCTTACCCTGGTTGGGATTGTGGCCTTTGATCTTGACCAGGTTTCCATTTTTCCCGGGGTGACGGGGAGATCCTCTTCCTTGGGTTTCTTCCTTGTCTATGTTAGAACCGCCACTTTCCCTCTGCCAAAGGAGACAGGAACGTAATGGAGACTTTGGTGGAGGCAGACAAAAGCCTCACATCCGAGGAGAGGCTGGAGAGTTTCTCAAGAGAGTGTTTCCTTCCCAGATGAGCAGGCGACAAGTGAGGATCCTTCATGGCTGTGTGAAGGGAATGACCATGGAATAACCCTGGAGGATTTCTGCTTCATTTCCTCACAAGTCTTCATTTGGCAGAATCAGAAAGCCGGCTGGAAAAGGAGGGAGGATGTCCTTCTGGGGCCTGAAATCTGGGATGCTCTGAAGCTCCTTCTGGGTCTGAGCTCAGCTGTGGCTCTGCAGGGGCTGCTGCATCCTTCAATTTGGGGTAATCCAGGGACAGGTGGGAGCTTACGAAATGAAAGCCAACCTGGAAGAGGCCAACGGCCCTTTCCTGTAGCAGTCACTGAAATGCCTTTAGGGCTCACTTGCCTCCCCCACAACAGGCAACTCTTAAGAACATAGGAAAGAGCCTGCTGGATCAGACCAGAGCCCATCTAGTCCAGCTATTCGCAGTGGCCCACCAGGTGCCTTTGGGAGCTCGCGTGCAGGATGCGAAAGCAATGGCCTGCTGCTGCTGCTGCTGCTGCTCCTGAGCACCTGGTCTGCTAAGGCATTTGCAATCTCAGATCAAGGAGGATCAAGATTGGTAGCCATAGATTGACTTCTCCATAAATCTGTCCAAGCCCCTTTTAAAGCTATCCAGGTTAGTGGCCATCACCACCTCCTGTGGCAGCATATTCCAAACACCAATTACACGTTGCGTGAAGAAGTGTTTCCTTTTATTAGTCCTTATTCTTCCCCCCAGCATTTTCAATGAATGCCCCCTGGTTCTAGTATTGTGAGAAAGAGAGAAAAATTTCTCCCTGTCAACTTTTTCTACCCCATGTATAATTTTATAGACTTCAATCATATTCCCCCTCAGCCGTCTCCTCTCCAAACTAAAGAGTCCCAAACGCTGCAGCTTCTCCTCATAGGGAAGGTGCTCCAGTCCCTCAATCATCCTCGTTGTCCTTCTCTGCACTTTTTCTATCTCTTCGATGTCCTTTTTGAGATGTGGCGACCAGAACTGAACACAGTACTCCAAGAGCAGTCGCACCACTGCTTTATATAAGGGCATGACAATCCTTGCAGTATTATTATCAACTCGTTTCCTAATGATCCCCAGCATAGAGTTTGCCTTTTTCACAGCTGCCATGCATTGAGTTGACATTCCCATGGAACTATCAACTAAGACGCCCAAATCCCTTTCCTGGTCTGTGACTGATAGCACTGACCCCTGTAGCGTGTATGTGAAGTTTGGATTTTTTGCCCCTATGTGCATCACTTTATGTTTTGCTACATTGAACTGCATTTGCCATTTCTTAGCCCACTCACCTAATTTATCAAGGTCCGCTTGGAGCTCTTCACAATCCTTTGTGCTTCTCACCACCCTACATAATTTGGTATCATCCGCAAACTTGGCCACCACGCTACCCACCCCTACTTCCAGGTCATTTATGAATAGGTTAAAGAGCACTGGTCCCAAAACAGATCCTTGGGGGACACCACTCCTTACATCTCTCCATTGTGAGAATTTCCCGTTTACACCCACTCTTTGCTTCCTGTTTCTCAACCAGTTTTTAATCCATAGGAGGACTTCCCCTCTTATTCCCTCATTGCTGAGTTTTCTCAACAGTCTCTGGTGAGGAACTTTGTCAAAAGCCTTTTGGAAATCCAAGTAGACATTGTCCACTGGTTCCTCCTTATCCACATGCCTGTCTACACCCTCAAAGAACTCTAGTAAGTTTGTAAGACAGGAGTTGCCTCTGCAAAAGCCATGCTGACTCTTCCTCAGCAGGTCTTGCTTTTCTACATGTTTTATAATTTTATCTTTAATTATAGATTCTACTAATTTACCAGGAACAGATGTCAAACTGACTGGCCTGTAATTTCCCAGGTCCCCCCTAGACCCTTTCTTAAAGATTGGTGTGACATTGGCCATCTTCCAGTCTTCAGGAATGGAGGCAGATTTCAGGGATAAGTTGCATATTAATGTGAGAACATCAGCAATTTCATGCTTGAGCTCTTTAAGAACTCTTGGGTGAATGCAATCTGGGCCAGGAGATTTGGTAGCATTTAGTTTATCAATGGCTGCCAGAACTTCTTCCTTGTCTACCACTATCTTTGCTAGTTCCTCAGATTCACCTCCTATTAAACTTGGTTCAGGTGCATGAATTTTCCTCACCTCCTCTTGGGTGAAGACAGATGCAAAGAATTCATTCAGCTTCTCTGCAATACCCCTATCATCTTTTAGCACACCTTTTGTTCCTTTGTCATCTACAGCTTCCCTGGCTGGCTTCCTACTTTTGAAGTACTTGAAGAACTGTTTGTTGCTGGTCTTGATGTTCGCAGCCATGCGTTCCTCCTAATCCTTTTTTGCCTCCCTTACAACTAACTTGCTTCTCTTTTGCCACCATTTGTGTTCCCTCTCATATTCTTCATCAGTCGACATTTTCTTTTTTCTGATAATTTCCTCAACCTTCCTTGTTAACCATGGTGGCTTTCTTTTGGACTGGGCGCTGCCTTTCCTAACCTGCGGAACACATTCCCCCTGAGCTTTTATGACTGCGTTTTTAAATAACCTCCAAGCATCTTGGAAAGTTTTGACTCTTTTGATTTTCCCTTTCAGCTTCCTGCACACTATCCCCCTCATCTTTGAGAAATTTCCCTTTCTGAAGGCAAATGTAACTACATTAGTAGTTGTCACTTGTTTGCATGCAGAGACACTGAATCTGACAGCATTGTGGTCGCTGTTCCCTATCGGCTCAACACCACTGACTTCCTGCACCAGGTCCTGGGTCCCACACAGAATTAGATCTAGGATCACCTCTCTTCTGGTTGGTTCCACAACCATCTGCTCTAAGCCACAGTCATTTAGCATACCCAGGAATGCTCTCTCCTTACTATGACCTGAACATGCATTTTTCCAGTTTATATGGGGATAGTTAAAATCGCCCATTACCACGACATTTTTGTTTTTGTTGGCCTCTCTAATTTCTTTTTCCATCTCAGAATCCCTTTGTGTGCTTTGGTCAGGGGGACGATAATATATTCCTAATATTAAACTATCCTTCACACTTGGTATCGATATCCACAGTGCTTCTGTAGAGGAATCAGCTCCCCCTGCATTGTCTATTTTATGTGACATTATGCTCTCTTTGATGTAGAGGGCCACCTCACCCCCAATGCGCCCTGTCCTATCCTGCCTGTAGACCCTGTTACCTGGGATAACAGCATCTCACTGGTTCTCCTCATTCCACCATGTCTCTGTAATGCCCACTATATCAATGTCCTCCAAAACTATATACTCCAGCTCCCTCATTTTAGGTCGAAGGCTTCTAGTATTAGCATAGATCTTCCACAAATCACGAGGGTCTGTTCTGGAAGTGTTGGGTTTACTCAGTGAAATACTGCCCCCCCCCACCCTTCCCCCAAGCAAATGCTGAAAACCAGCTCTTCGTGGTTATCTTCACAACTACCATGAACATCTCTGTACAGTTACAGGACTGGAGATCGTGGTAACTTCTTATGGAGAGCCAGTGTGGTATAGTGGTTAAGAGCAGTGCAGTCCAATCTGGAGAGAGGGGTTCAAGTCCCTGCTCCTCCACTTGAAGCCTGCTGGGTGACCTTGGGCTAGTCACAGTTGTGTAAGGATGTCAGTTGTAATGCCTGCCCTCCTTCCATCGCACTCGACCTTGGCAACATTCCTTGAGTTGGGCTGCGCGCCCAGAGTGTTGAAGTAACCTTGCTTTCTGTCTTATCGTGTGTGTTTGAAGCTCGCTCTCTCTCTTTCTCGTGGGAATGTGTCTGAGCCTCTCGGGGGGTGGGGAGTGTTCGACGTAGCTCGTAAAAGCAGTGCGTCCTGCGGGGAGAGTTGTCTCAGAACTTTATCGGCTCCACCTACTTGACAAGGTGCTTGTTTTGGGGGGTGAGGGAAGGAATGTGATTTACAAGCCACTTTCAGACTCTTTAGGGTAGAGAAAATTGGGAATATAAAAGCTTTCTCTTCTTCTCTTTAATCATAAGTAGCACAGATGCAAAAGAGCTGCATTATAAGTCAAATGTGAACAGCAGGGGGATGATGGTTTGCCATTTCCTGCCCTTAAAGTGCAAGGGGTACACAGAATATAAAACCTGCTGACCTGGAGGGCCTTACTGGGGATAAGGTGGGACTGGAGCTCAGTTGGAGTGGCGGAAAAGAAGATCTGATCAAGAAAATGGTCACCCGTTAAAGAGCAGTGGCTGATGTGTGGCTTGGCTTTTTGCCCCTGTGCTAACTGGACCTCTTTCTGTTTTCCAGCGGGACATGTACAGGAGATGGTTGGGGGAAACCAGGAATTCTCTGTGGAAAAATACCAGGATTATGTTTCTGAAGGAAAGGTTGAAGACAGAGACAGACCACCGAGTCAGAAGGGAAGCCATGCAGAGAACATCACTCTTATTTCTCAGAGTCACATTCCCTTAGGAGAGAAATTGTACGACTTCCTGAAGTGTGGAAAGACCTTCAGTCAGAAATCAGCTGTTTCATCCCATCAAATTCAGTCAGGAGAGGGGGTGCATAAATCATTAGATTGCAGAACAAGCTTTTCTGATGCAGCAGGCTTGAATGTCCTTTTAAAGTGTATAATAATGTAGTGAAACATTTGTGTGTGGATGGAACTTCTAGGGAAGATCAGACTTCCTTCTGTGGATTCTAACAGGATTTATCTTTTTATTCCAGCAGGAGATGGGCAGTTGAATGAGAGTGATGAGACAGAGCTAAATAAAGTCCAGAACGAAGATTTGAAAGGAATCTTCAGGAATCGAGGTGGACCTAATAAGAAGAAAGGAAGTCCCATGATGGATAATAGGGAAAAACCTATTTCATGCCAGGGCCAGGATTTCAGTGAACTAATCCAAACAGCAGAGGAAATACATAAGTGCTTGGACTGTGGGATGACCTTCTCAGATCAAAACGAATATGAGATCCATCTGCAAATGCACAGTGGAAAGGAGACCCATCAATGCTTGGATTTTGGAAAGAATTATGTTGACAAAACAGAGCTACCTAGTCATCAAAGAACAGATAAAGGAGAGAAATCTTATAGCTGTACAGACTGTGGCAAGAGGTTCTCAGGAAAATCAGATCTTTCTCAAAACCATTGTGGGACTCATTCAGTAGACAATCCATTGATCCGCATAGAGAGTGGAAAGTCCTTCTCTGGTATAAGAAAGGGTACTGTACATCTTCCAAAGCACAGTATAATAAGAGCACATAAATGCTTTTCGTGCGGAAAATTCTTTAGCTGCAAATCAAAGCTCCTGGTGCACCAAAGAACTCACACAAAGGAGAGGCCTTTTGAATGCTCAGAGTGTGGAAAGAGATTCAGTGAGAGTGGCAGTCTTAAAAAGCATCAAAGAACTCACACAAAGGAGAGACCTTTTGAATGCTCAGAGTGTGGAAAGAGATTCAGTCAGAGTTGCAGTCTTCATCGGCATCAAAGAACTCACACAAAGGAGAGACCTTTCAAATGCTCACAGTGTGGTAAGAGATTCAGTTGGAATGGCAGTTTTCAACGCCATCAAAGAACTCACACAAAGGAGAGACCTTTTGAATGCTCACAGTGTGGAAAGAGATTCAGTGAGACTGGCAGTCTTAAAAGGCATCAGAGAACTCACATAAAGGAGAGACTTTTTGAGTGCTCAGAGTGTGGAAAGAAATTCAATTGGAGTAGCAATCTTCAACGGCATCAAAGAACTCACACAAAGGAGAAACCTTTTGAATGCTCACAGTGTGGAAAGAGATTCAGTCGGAGTGGCGCTCTTCAACGGCATCAAAAAACTCACACAGGTGATAGACCTTTTGAATGCTCGGAGTGTGGAAAGAGATTCAGTCAGAGTGGCACTCTTCAACAGCATCAAAGAACTCACACAATGGAGAGACCTTTTGAATGCACACAGTGTGGAAAGAGTTTCATTCAGAGTGGCAGTCTTCAAGAGCATCAAAGAACTCACACAAAGGAGAGATCTTTTGAATGCTCACAGTGTGGAAAGAGATTCAGTGAGACTGGCAGTCTTAAAAGGCATCAGAGAACTCACATAGAGAGACTTTTTGAGTGCTCAGAGTGCGGAAAGAAATTCAATTGGAGTAGCAATCTTCAACGGCATCAAAGAACTCACACAAAGGAGAGACCTTTTGAATGCTCAGAGTGTGGAAAGAGATTCAGTCAGAGTTGCAGTCTTCATCGGCATCAAAAAACTCACACAAAGGAGAGACCTTTTGAATGCTCACAGTGTGGTAAGAGATTCAGTGAGACTGGCAGTCTTAAAAGGCATCAGAGAACTCACATAAAGGAGAGACTTTTTGAGTGCTCAGAGTGTGGAAAGAAATTCAAGTGGAGTAGTAATCTTCAACGACATCAAAGAACTCACACAAAGGAGAGACCTTTTGAATGTTCTGAGTGTGGAAAGAGATTCAGTCGGAGTGGCGCTCTTCAAAGGCATCAAAAAACTCACACAGGTAATAGACCTTTTGAATGCTCGGAGTGTGGAAAGAGATTCAGTCAGAGTGGCACTCTTCAACAGCATCAAAGAACTCACACAGGTGAGAGACCTTTTCAATGCTCGGAGTGTGGAAAGAGATACAGTCAGAGTGGCACTCTTCAAGAACATCAAAGAACTCACACAAAGGAGAAACCTTTTGAATGCTCAGAGTGTGGAAAGAAATTCAGTTGGAGTCGCAGTCTTCGACAGCATCGAAAAACTCACACAGGGGAGAGACCTTTTGAATGCTCAGAGTGTGGAAAGAGATTCAGTCACAGTGGTGATCTTAAAAATCATCAGAGAACTCACACAAACGAGAGGCCTTTTGAATGCTCAGAGTGTGGAAAGAAATTCAGTTGGAGTCGCAGTCTTCGACTGCATCGAAGAACTCACACAAAGGAGAGGCCTTTTGAATGCTCAGAGTGTGGAAAGAAATTCAGTTGGAGTCGCAGTCTTCGACTGCATCAAAAAACTCACACAAAGGAGAGCCCTATTGAATGCTCAAGAGTGTGGAAAGAGATTCAGTCACAGTGGTGATCTTAAAAATCATCAGAGAACTCACACAAACGAGAGGCCTTTTGAATGCTCAGGAGTGTGGAAAAGAATTCAGTTGAGGCCGCAGTTCTAATTGCACGGGCTAGAACTCACACAAAGGAGAGGCCTTTGAATGCTCAGGAGTGTGTTGTTCAGTTGGAGTCGCAGTCTTCGACTGCATCAAAAAACTCACACAAAGGAGAGCCCTATTGAATGCTCAAGAGTGTGGAAAGAGATTCAGTCACAGTGGTGATCTTAAAAATCATCAGAGAACTCACACAAACGAGAGGCCTTTTGAATGCTCAGAGTGTGGAAAGAAATTCAGTTGGAGTCGCAGTCTTCGACTGCATCGAAGAACTCACACAAAGGAGAGGCCTTTTGAATGCTCAGAGTGTGGAAAGAAATTCAGTTGGAGTCGCAGTCTTCGACTGCATCAAAAAACTCACACAAAGGAGAGCCCTATTGAATGCTCAAGAGTGTGGAAAGAGATTTGATCACAGTGGTGATCTTAAAATCATCAGAGAACTCACACAAACGAAGGCCTTTTGAATGCTCAGAGTGTGGAAAGAAATTCAGTTAGATTACTTGATCTTGACTGCATGAAGAGAACTCACACAAAGGAGAAACCTTTTGAATGCTCAGAGTGTGGAAAGAAATTCAGTTGGAGTCGCAGTCTTCGACTGCATCGAAGAACTCACACAAAGGAGAGGCCTTTTGAATGCTCAGAGTGTGGAAAGCGATTCAGTCAGAGTTGCAGTCTTCATCGGCATCAAAAAACTCACACAAAGGAGAGACCTTTTGAATGCTCAAGAGTGTGGAAAGAGATTCTGTTGGAGTGTCCATCTTCAACAGCATCAAAGAACTGACACAAAGGAGAGACCTTTTGAATGCTCAAGAGTGTGGAAAGAGATTCCGTCATAGGAGCATTGTTCAATAGCATCAAAGAACTCACACAAGAGAGAGACCTTTGTAGTGTTCATTTTAAGGCACCTGTCTACTCTCAGATGGGGTACCCCAATTTGATCCCCTTCTTCTCATAATAGTTTGGAGGGCACCCCCTGTATAACAGAAAGTGCCTTTTTATGCTCAGTGTGTAGGAAGAGATTCACTCTGCAACGCTAATTCTTTTGTTCTTTGTGTTCTTTTCTGCTTCTTCACTCTATATGCACATTTCTGGAATGCTGCATTGAGGCTGTTGATGCTTTTTCTTTAATCTTTTGCTTCATTTTTAGCTTGAACAATTAGTTTTCTCGCTCATTCTTCAAGCTTTTTAATTTCCTTTGGCTGCATAAATTACCTTTCCACAGTTCAAGAGCTTAATTGATAACCACCCGCCTCTTTTCTTCTTTCTACCTTTTCTCAGCCATCTGTTATTTAATCATCTTTCTAGAATTGTATCACAGACCCAGCCTTGCTCAAAGACAGAAATCAATACTCAGAATTCCTTTTTTATGGATGGCAAGCAGAGGACAGCTAATCAATTTATTGTCTCAATGGTTGGATTCTTACAAGCAACAGATTATATGTTCCAAGCAAAAATATGTCAGTCTCCTCGACCCACTACTCAGGCAGGAAACAGAATTCCCAGAGAAGCTGGAGGAAGGAGGGGGGAGAGAAGGAGGAGGACAGCAAAGGCCGTTTCACCCAGACATACACATTCCAAAAGGGAGATAACATTGTTGACGATAACTCTCTTTCAACATCTAACCCAGAGAATAATGACATCAATCTGTAGGTTTAAATAGCCATGTTTCAGGTAGGGTTTTGGAGGTGCCACTGCTTGTGTGGCTGTAAGGGAAGACCTGTCGTGGGAAGGACAGAGCTGGGGAGAGCGTCCTTTCTGAGTCTCCGTTTGTACCCTAGACGGTGGAATACCTCTGTGCCAAGATGTTAATTGGAGGCATCATCCTCTGCTGTTTCCAGTCCTATCTGACTTATGGATCCCAGAAGTGGAGCTAGGGAACCCCTGCTTGACACACACCACAGTGTCCCCAAGACTCTCTCTTGTCCTCTGTGCTTTGGAATCTTGAATGTTCTGTTGGATGTTGAGAGGCCAGGCAGTGTTTCTGCTGGAGTCCTTGTTCAGCCTTCGAATGTTAGGCTCTTTGGAAGCATTGGACAGGATCTCTTTCCAGTGCCCTCTCCTTGCTTCAGACAGGAGGCTGGTTCCAATGTTTACCCCAGAGCTGGAAGGATTATCAAGAATTCCTTTTAACAGCACTGTTTAAGAAGGTTGATAGAGTTGGAAATAAATGTCCACCGGTTTAATGTATTCAGTTCTGAAAATATAAGTCAACAGTTTTTCTATGCTTGTAGTCAATAAAAAAGAATTCTACTTTTTAAAATTTATTTTATTTTTGGATTTATATCGTCCCCTATGCCCAGAGGGCTCTTGGCAGCTTACAACACAATTCAAACAATCCATAAATATTAAAATATAAATCCACATTTGAAAATAACCAATTCACAATTTAAAATGTAAAATAATTTAAAATGAACGCTGTAATGATAATAACTGATGACATAATTTCATCCTTTCCACCATCCATCCTTCCCTCCTCTCCCTCCCCCCAGACATCAAAAGTTGTTATCGTGTTCAGACAATCCAACTGGCCAGTTGGAAAAGATCTGATGGAACAGTCATGTCTTGAAGGCCCTTCGGAATTGACATAGATTAAGCTTGGACAGATTTATGGAGGAGAAGTCGATTTATGGCTACCAATCTTGATCCTCTTTGATCTCAGATTGCAAATGCCTTAGCAGACCAGGTGATCGTGAGCAACAGCCGCAGAAGGCCATTGAAGGCCATCCTACATGTGAGCTCCCAATGGCACCTGGTGGGCCACTGCGAGGAGCAGAGAGCTGGACTAGATGGACTTTGGTCTGATCCAGCTGGCTTGTTCTTATGTTCTTATTATTGTAACTCATTCTGCAGTGGCCTGCCATTGAACCTAATCCGGAAGTTGACACTTGGTTAGCACGCGGCCGCAAGGCTCCTAGTTGGAGCCTCAAGTAGGGACCACATAACATCTGTCCTCTGCCACCTTCACTGGCTGCCTATCAGGTGCCAGGTAATCTTCAAGGTATTGGTTCTGACCTTTAAGGCCATGAGCATTCTTGGACCCACAGACTTCAGGGACCACCTCTCCCCAAACTGCCCTAGTAGGTCCCTCTGTTCTTTGGAGGGGAACCTCCTGGAAATCCCCGGCCCAAAAACTGTCCAGCTGGTTTCGACAAGGACCACGGCCTTTTCAGTCCTGACCCCCTACCTGGTGGAATATGCTCCCAACTGAGATCAGGGCCCTGCGGAACTTGAGTTGTTTCCGCAGGGCCTGTAAAGTGGAGCTATTTTGCCGGGCTTTCCCTGGTGGCCAGCCGATCTGATATCTATCTTTTTGCCTCGTAGGGGGCGGGAGATATTCAGTTTTTAAAGTCGCCATCTGGAGTTAGTTTTTTAGTTTTGGTTAACTGTTTTATGTATTTATTAATTTGTCATCTGCAAACTTGATTAGCATGCCTTCTATTCCATCATCCAAGTCGTTGATAAAAATATTGCACTGGGCCCAGGACAGAATCCTGTGGCACCCCGCTAGTCTCGTCTCTCCAGGATGAAGAAGAGCCATTGATGAGCGCCCTGTGAGTTTGGTCAATCCACCAATTACAAATCCATCTAATAGTAGCATTGTGTCGGCTCCTGAGATCAGACAACAAACCATTTGATCGTTTCAAGGATTTTATTGACAGACTTGCAAGGAACAAAGGAAGACGATTCTGGTGAAAAGGCACCAAGCAGTTGATAATATGGTTAGCATGCTCCCCACCCCCACATGGGAACAGTGAAGCACAGAGAAGTCCAGACTGGATGCCCACCCCAGCAGTAGACTCCCGAGGCCAGACGGTTAGATACCGTGTTTCCCCAAAAATAAGCTGCAGCGTGATTTTTCGGTGTTTTTGGAGGGTGCTTGAAATATAAGCCCTACTCCAAAAATCAGCCCTATTCACAAATTCCCCGCACAGCCCCCACCCTGCACCCCCACCTACCCCTGAAATGCCCCCACTACGCCCCCATATCACCGTGGCCACCCCCTTCTGGAACGCCCCCGCCACTCCTCCAGAATGCCCCAGAACACCCTCGCCCTCTGGGGCGCATAAGAGACCTGCCCCCCAAATAAACCTTAACGCAAATTTTGCTGTAAAAATTAATATAAGACCCTGTCTTGTTTTTGGTGAAACATGGTAGCAATACTAGAACCAGGGGGCATCCATTGAAAATGCTGGGGGGAAGAATTGGGGCTAATAAAAGGAAACACTTCTTCACGCTACGTGTGATTGGTGTTTGGAATATGCTGCCACAGGAGGTGGTGATGGCCACTAACCTGGATAGCTTTAAAAAGGGCTTGGACAGATTTATGGAGGAGAAGTCAATCTATGGCTACCAATCTTGATCCTCCTTGATCTCAGATTGCAAATGCCTTAGCAGACCAGGTGCTTGGGAGCAACAGCCGCAGAAGGCCATTGCTTTCACATCCTGCATGTGAGCTCCAAATGGCACCTGGTGGGCCACTGCGAGTAGCAGAGAGCTGGACTAGATGGACTCTGGTCTGATCCAGCTGGCTCTTTCTTATGTTCTTATTAAAGCACCTGCAAAAGCGAAAGGAACTCTCCACAACTCCTCCTCCCAGCTCCACAGCCCTGACACATTGTCTAGTTCACATTTCATTAGCTTACATTATGGGGCACCTTGTCAAAAGATTTACTAAAATCAAGGCATGCTACGCCAGTGGTGGCAAACCTTTGGCATTCCAGATGTTATGGACTACAATTCCCATCAGCCCCTTCCAGCATGGCCAATTGGTCATGCTGGCAGAGGCTGATGGGAATTGCAGTCCATAACATCTGGAGTGCCAAAGGTTCGCCACCACGGTGCTACGCCCACAGCATTCCCTTCATCTACCCAGCTTGTCACTCTATCAACAAAAGAGATAAGATTGGTGTGGCACGACTTGTTTTTCAGAAACCCATGCTGACTTTTGGAGATCACAGAAGGCTTTAGAAGGAAAGTGGACCAATTCATGGAGGATGGGGCAATCAGTGGTGACTGACTGTGGCGGATTTCTACTCCCAGCCAGCAGTAGCAGAGGCAATACGCCTCTTTGTACCCATTGCTAGGAAGCATTGGGGTTGGATGCTGTTGCAGTCATCCTATATCTGGGCTTCCTAGAGACAGCTGGTTGGCCACTGTGTAATCACAGTGCTGGACAAGATCCATCAGGGCTCCTCTTCTGTTTTTAAGTCCATTTCACTCCAACACTGTTGTCCTGATCCAGTGGCCCAGGGAAAATCTGAAAATTAATTAGGTACTAAGAATTAGTTACTAAGAGTCATTGGAAGAGACAATAATGCTAGGAAAAGATGAAGGCATCAGGAAGAGAGGAAGACCCAACCAGAGATGGATTGACTCAACCAAGGAAGCCACAGCCTTCAGTTTGCAAGACCTGTGCAAAGCTGTTAACAATAGGACATTTGGGAGGATATTGTTTCATATGGTTGCCATGAGTCACAAGGGAGCTGGAGGCACATAACACACAATACTAAGACTTCACAAAGGGCATTATTCCTATCCATGCTCATGTAACTCAGCACAAAGCTGGCTACAAAAATTCCTCTTGATACTATAAAACCCTTGCATAGTGTTTGTGTGTGTGTGCGGGGGGACTTATTCACAGCTATCCCTGCCCACATGCCACCCTAACGAATGATGCAGAGACGGAGAGCCCCTCCTGTGGCACTAGCCAGGTCAGCCTAAAGGAATCATTTTCCGCTTCTCATGCTTTCCGCCTGCCTCTCATGTCAGCATATCTCCAGCTTCACAGCCAAGGAAGAACGTGTCCTCAATATGATACAGCAGCCCTGCGGTAGGAATACTCATTTCATCCACAAGACTGCTGATGTAAATTATTATCTTAACCCAGATACTTACCCTTCTGTAACTGACTTCTTCTGACCAGTGGCCACCTTACAGAGCACCCCATTGTTTCTCCAACAATCCACCCTGACACCTCCCAGAGGTTGTCCTGACATCCCCTAGGGTTGGCCTGTCACCCCAAGAGGTGGGCCTTCCCCCTATAAATCCCCCACCCTCCAAAAAAAAAAACCTTTCGCCCAACACACTTCATTATCAGGGCATATCACCCACAAACCCCATACCCTCCTTCTATTCCAATTCTGTTTTCCAGTCTAACTATATCTTAGGAATACTGTGTGTGCAAGTTGATAGAATCATAGAGTTGGAAGAGACCCCCAAGGGCCATCAAGTCCAACCCCCTGCAATGCAGGAACACACGAAGCACTCCTGGCATATTTCACCCAGCCTCTGTTTAAAAACCTCCAAAGATGGAGACTCCACCTCTCTTTGAGGCAGGGAATTCCATTATCGAACAGCCCTGTCGAACAGGACAATCTTCCTGACCTCTCAGGGTCGTGGACACTTCGGACCATCCGGACCCTTCTTTTTTTTTTTAATAAAAAATATTTATTAAGTTTTAAAATTGATAACATAGCATCTTAATTAACATCATTCAAAAACTTTTAAAATCATATTCAGGTATTATATAATGTCAATCAGATTAAGTTATTCAGCTTGTAAATAATTGTATCTCTACCTAAACTATTTATTAGCTCCTGTTTATATATGCTATACAGTTCAAACCAAATATTAAAATAGAATAATAAAAATTAACAAAATACAAAATATAAAGCTAAGAAGAACTAAAATATACAAGGGAAGGTAGAATGACATTTCTCCCCCTACCCTCTTGTACTAATTTTGTAGGTTTACTTCCTAAATTATTCACGTGGGGGGGGTGGGGGGGGGGGTGTGGGGGGGGGGTGGGGGGGGGTGAGGGGGGGGGGGGTATTGGGTGGTGGGGGGGGGGGGGGGGGGGGGGGGGGGGGGGTGGGGGGTGGGGGGGGTGGGGGGGGGGGGGGGGGGGGGGGGTGGGGGGTGGGGGGGGGGGGGGGTGGGGGGGGGGGGGGGTGGGGGGGGGGGGGGGTGGGGGGGGGGGGGGGTGGGGGGGGGGGGGGGTGGGGGGGGGGGGGGGTGGGGGGGGGGGGGGGTGGGGGGGGGGGGGGGTGGGGGGGGGGGGGGGTGGGGGGGGGGGGGGGTGGGGGGGGGGGGGGGTGGGGGGGGGGGGGGGTGGGGGGGGGGGGGGGTGGGGGGGGGGGGGGGTGGGGGGGGGGGGGGGTGGGGGGGGGGGGGGGTGGGGGGGGGGGGGGGTGGGGGGGGGGGGGGGTGGGGGGGGGGGGGGGTGGGGGGGGGGGGGGGTGGGGGGGGGGGGGGGTGGGGGGGGGGGGGGGTGGGGGGGGGGGGGGGTGGGGGGGGGGGGGGGTGGGGGGGGGGGGGGGTGGGGGGGGGGGGGGGTGGGGGGGGGGGGGGGTGGGGGGGGGGGGGGGTGGGGGGGGGGGGGGGTGGGGGGGGGGGGGGGTGGGGGGGGGGGGGGGTGGGGGGGGGGGGGGGTGGGGGGGGGGGGGGGTGGGGGGGGGGGGGGGTGGGGGGGGGGGGGGGTGGGGGGGGGGGGGGGTGGGGGGGGGGGGGGGTGGGGGGGGGGGGGGGTGGGGGGGGGGGGGGGTGGGGGGGGGGGGGGGTGGGGGGGGGGGGGGGTGGGGGGGGGGGGGGGTGGGGGGGGGGGGGGGTGGGGGGGGGGGGGGGTGGGGGGGGGGGGGGGTGGGGGGGGGGGGGGGTGGGGGGGGGGGGGGGTGGGGGGGGGGGGGGGTGGGGGGGGGGGGGGGTGGGGGGGGGGGGGGGTGGGGGGGGGGGGGGGTGGGGGGGGGGGGGGGTGGGGGGGGGGGGGGGTGGGGGGGGGGGGGGGTGGGGGGGGGGGGGGGTGGGGGGGGGGGGGGGTGGGGGGGGGGGGGGGTGGGGGGGGGGGGGGGTGGGGGGGGGGGGGGGTGGGGGGGGGGGGGGGTGGGGGGGGGGGGGGGTGGGGGGGGGGGGGGGTGGGGGGGGGGGGGGGTGGGGGGGGGGGGGGGTGGGGGGGGGGGGGGGTGGGGGGGGGGGGGGGTGGGGGGGGGGGGGGGTGGGGGGGGGGGGGGGTGGGGGGGGGGGGGGGTGGGGGGGGGGGGGGGTGGGGGGGGGGGGGGGTGGGGGGGGGGGGGGGTGGGGGGGGGGGGGGGTGGGGGGGGGGGGGGGTGGGGGGGGGGGGGGGTGGGGGGGGGGGGGGGTGGGGGGGGGGGGGGGTGGGGGGGGGGGGGGGTGGGGGGGGGGGGGGGTGGGGGGGGGGGGGGGTGGGGGGGGGGGGGGGTGGGGGGGGGGGGGGGTGGGGGGGGGGGGGGGTGGGGGGGGGGGGGGGTGGGGGGGGGGGGGGGTGGGGGGGGGGGGGGGTGGGGGGGGGGGGGGGTGGGGGGGGGGGGGGGTGGGGGGGGGGGGGGGTGGGGGGGGGGGGGGGTGGGGGGGGGGGGGGGTGGGGGGGGGGGGGGGTGGGGGGGGGGGGGGGTGGGGGGGGGGGGGGGTGGGGGGGGGGGGGGGTGGGGGGGGGGGGGGGTGGGGGGGGGGGGGGGTGGGGGGGGGGGGGGGTGGGGGGGGGGGGGGGTGGGGGGGGGGGGGGGTGGGGGGGGGGGGGGGTGGGGGGGGGGGGGGGTGGGGGGGGGGGGGGGTGGGGGGGGGGGGGGGTGGGGGGGGGGGGGGGTGGGGGGGGGGGGGGGTGGGGGGGGGGGGGGGTGGGGGGGGGGGGGGGTGGGGGGGGGGGGGGGTGGGGGGGGGGGGGGGTGGGGGGGGGGGGGGGTGGGGGGGGGGGGGGGTGGGGGGGGGGGGGGGTGGGGGGGGGGGGGGGTGGGGGGGGGGGGGGGTGGGGGGGGGGGGGGGTGGGGGGGGGGGGGGGTGGGGGGGGGGGGGGGTGGGGGGGGGGGGGGGTGGGGGGGGGGGGGGGTGGGGGGGGGGGGGGGTGGGGGGGGGGGGGGGTGGGGGGGGGGGGGGGTGGGGGGGGGGGGGGGTGGGGGGGGGGGGGGGTGGGGGGGGGGGGGGGTGGGGGGGGGGGGGGGTGGGGGGGGGGGGGGGTGGGGGGGGGGGGGGGTGGGGGGGGGGGGGGGTGGGGGGGGGGGGGGGTGGGGGGGGGGGGGGGTGGGGGGGGGGGGGGGTGGGGGGGGGGGGGGGTGGGGGGGGGGGGGGGTGGGGGGGGGGGGGGGTGGGGGGGGGGGGGGGTGGGGGGGGGGGGGGGTGGGGGGGGGGGGGGGTGGGGGGGGGGGGGGGTGGGGGGGGGGGGGGGTGGGGGGGGGGGGGGGTGGGGGGGGGGGGGGGTGGGGGGGGGGGGGGGTGGGGGGGGGGGGGGGTGGGGGGGGGGGGGGGTGGGGGGGGGGGGGGGTGGGGGGGGGGGGGGGTGGGGGGGGGGGGGGGTGGGGGGGGGGGGGGGTGGGGGGGGGGGGGGGTGGGGGGGGGGGGGGGTGGGGGGGGGGGGGGGTGGGGGGGGGGGGGGGTGGGGGGGGGGGGGGGTGGGGGGGGGGGGGGGTGGGGGGGGGGGGGGGTGGGGGGGGGGGGGGGTGGGGGGGGGGGGGGGTGGGGGGGGGGGGGGGTGGGGGGGGGGGGGGGTGGGGGGGGGGGGGGGTGGGGGGGGGGGGGGGTGGGGGGGGGGGGGGGTGGGGGGGGGGGGGGGTGGGGGGGGGGGGGGGTGGGGGGGGGGGGGGGTGGGGGGGGGGGGGGGTGGGGGGGGGGGGGGGTGGGGGGGGGGGGGGGTGGGGGGGGGGGGGGGTGGGGGGGGGGGGGGGTGGGGGGGGGGGGGGGTGGGGGGGGGGGGGGGTGGGGGGGGGGGGGGGTGGGGGGGGGGGGGGGTGGGGGGGGGGGGGGGTGGGGGGGGGGGGGGGTGGGGGGGGGGGGGGGTGGGGGGGGGGGGGGGTGGGGGGGGGGGGGGGTGGGGGGGGGGGGGGGTGGGGGGGGGGGGGGGTGGGGGGGGGGGGGGGTGGGGGGGGGGGGGGGTGGGGGGGGGGGGGGGTGGGGGGGGGGGGGGGTGGGGGGGGGGGGGGGTGGGGGGGGGGGGGGGTGGGGGGGGGGGGGGGTGGGGGGGGGGGGGGGTGGGGGGGGGGGGGGGTGGGGGGGGGGGGGGGTGGGGGGGGGGGGGGGTGGGGGGGGGGGGGGGTGGGGGGGGGGGGGGGTGGGGGGGGGGGGGGGTGGGGGGGGGGGGGGGTGGGGGGGGGGGGGGGTGGGGGGGGGGGGGGGTGGGGGGGGGGGGGGGTGGGGGGGGGGGGGGGTGGGGGGGGGGGGGGGTGGGGGGGGGGGGGGGTGGGGGGGGGGGGGGGTGGGGGGGGGGGGGGGTGGGGGGGGGGGGGGGTGGGGGGGGGGGGGGGTGGGGGGGGGGGGGGGTGGGGGGGGGGGGGGGTGGGGGGGGGGGGGGGTGGGGGGGGGGGGGGGTGGGGGGGGGGGGGGGTGGGGGGGGGGGGGGGTGGGGGGGGGGGGGGGTGGGGGGGGGGGGGGGTGGGGGGGGGGGGGGGTGGGGGGGGGGGGGGGTGGGGGGGGGGGGGGGTGGGGGGGGGGGGGGGTGGGGGGGGGGGGGGGTGGGGGGGGGGGGGGGTGGGGGGGGGGGGGGGTGGGGGGGGGGGGGGGTGGGGGGGGGGGGGGGTGGGGGGGGGGGGGGGTGGGGGGGGGGGGGGGTGGGGGGGGGGGGGGGTGGGGGGGGGGGGGGGTGGGGGGGGGGGGGGGTGGGGGGGGGGGGGGGTGGGGGGGGGGGGGGGTGGGGGGGGGGGGGGGTGGGGGGGGGGGGGGGTGGGGGGGGGGGGGGGTGGGGGGGGGGGGGGGTGGGGGGGGGGGGGGGTGGGGGGGGGGGGGGGTGGGGGGGGGGGGGGGTGGGGGGGGGGGGGGGTGGGGGGGGGGGGGGGTGGGGGGGGGGGGGGGTGGGGGGGGGGGGGGGTGGGGGGGGGGGGGGGTGGGGGGGGGGGGGGGTGGGGGGGGGGGGGGGTGGGGGGGGGGGGGGGTGGGGGGGGGGGGGGGTGGGGGGGGGGGGGGGTGGGGGGGGGGGGGGGTGGGGGGGGGGGGGGGTGGGGGGGGGGGGGGGTGGGGGGGGGGGGGGGTGGGGGGGGGGGGGGGTGGGGGGGGGGGGGGGTGGGGGGGGGGGGGGGTGGGGGGGGGGGGGGGTGGGGGGGGGGGGGGGTGGGGGGGGGGGGGGGTGGGGGGGGGGGGGGGTGGGGGGGGGGGGGGGTGGGGGGGGGGGGGGGTGGGGGGGGGGGGGGGTGGGGGGGGGGGGGGGTGGGGGGGGGGGGGGGTGGGGGGGGGGGGGGGTGGGGGGGGGGGGGGGTGGGGGGGGGGGGGGGTGGGGGGGGGGGGGGGTGGGGGGGGGGGGGGGTGGGGGGGGGGGGGGGTGGGGGGGGGGGGGGGTGGGGGGGGGGGGGGGTGGGGGGGGGGGGGGGTGGGGGGGGGGGGGGGTGGGGGGGGGGGGGGGTGGGGGGGGGGGGGGGTGGGGGGGGGGGGGGGTGGGGGGGGGGGGGGGTGGGGGGGGGGGGGGGTGGGGGGGGGGGGGGGTGGGGGGGGGGGGGGGTGGGGGGGGGGGGGGGTGGGGGGGGGGGGGGGTGGGGGGGGGGGGGGGTGGGGGGGGGGGGGGGTGGGGGGGGGGGGGGGTGGGGGGGGGGGGGGGTGGGGGGGGGGGGGGGTGGGGGGGGGGGGGGGTGGGGGGGGGGGGGGGTGGGGGGGGGGGGGGGTGGGGGGGGGGGGGGGTGGGGGGGGGGGGGGGTGGGGGGGGGGGGGGGTGGGGGGGGGGGGGGGTGGGGGGGGGGGGGGGTGGGGGGGGGGGGGGGTGGGGGGGGGGGGGGGTGGGGGGGGGGGGGGGTGGGGGGGGGGGGGGGTGGGGGGGGGGGGGGGTGGGGGGGGGGGGGGGTGGGGGGGGGGGGGGGTGGGGGGGGGGGGGGGTGGGGGGGGGGGGGGGTGGGGGGGGGGGGGGGTGGGGGGGGGGGGGGGTGGGGGGGGGGGGGGGTGGGGGGGGGGGGGGGTGGGGGGGGGGGGGGGTGGGGGGGGGGGGGGGTGGGGGGGGGGGGGGGTGGGGGGGGGGGGGGGTGGGGGGGGGGGGGGGTGGGGGGGGGGGGGGGTGGGGGGGGGGGGGGGTGGGGGGGGGGGGGGGTGGGGGGGGGGGGGGGTGGGGGGGGGGGGGGGTGGGGGGGGGGGGGGGTGGGGGGGGGGGGGGGTGGGGGGGGGGGGGGGTGGGGGGGGGGGGGGGTGGGGGGGGGGGGGGGTGGGGGGGGGGGGGGGTGGGGGGGGGGGGGGGTGGGGGGGGGGGGGGGTGGGGGGGGGGGGGGGTGGGGGGGGGGGGGGGTGGGGGGGGGGGGGGGTGGGGGGGGGGGGGGGTGGGGGGGGGGGGGGGTGGGGGGGGGGGGGGGTGGGGGGGGGGGGGGGTGGGGGGGGGGGGGGGTGGGGGGGGGGGGGGGTGGGGGGGGGGGGGGGTGGGGGGGGGGGGGGGTGGGGGGGGGGGGGGGTGGGGGGGGGGGGGGGTGGGGGGGGGGGGGGGTGGGGGGGGGGGGGGGTGGGGGGGGGGGGGGGTGGGGGGGGGGGGGGGTGGGGGGGGGGGGGGGTGGGGGGGGGGGGGGGTGGGGGGGGGGGGGGGTGGGGGGGGGGGGGGGTGGGGGGGGGGGGGGGTGGGGGGGGGGGGGGGTGGGGGGGGGGGGGGGTGGGGGGGGGGGGGGGTGGGGGGGGGGGGGGGTGGGGGGGGGGGGGGGTGGG
The DNA here is from genome assembly GCF_021028975.2 of Sphaerodactylus townsendi. Classification (NCBI taxonomy): domain Eukaryota; kingdom Metazoa; phylum Chordata; class Lepidosauria; order Squamata; family Sphaerodactylidae; genus Sphaerodactylus; species Sphaerodactylus townsendi. The sequence goes on from NC_059427.1 coordinate 1,700,024, forward strand.
GGGGGGGGGGGGTGGGGGGGGGGGGGGGTGGGGGGGGGGGGGGGTGGGGGGGGGGGGGGGTGGGGGGGGGGGGGGGTGGGGGGGGGGGGGGGTGGGGGGGGGGGGGGGTGGGGGGGGGGGGGGGTGGGGGGGGGGGGGGGTGGGGGGGGGGGGGGGTGGGGGGGGGGGGGGGTGGGGGGGGGGGGGGGTGGGGGGGGGGGGGGGTGGGGGGGGGGGGGGGTGGGGGGGGGGGGGGGTGGGGGGGGGGGGGGGTGGGGGGGGGGGGGGGTGGGGGGGGGGGGGGGTGGGGGGGGGGGGGGGTGGGGGGGGGGGGGGGTGGGGGGGGGGGGGGGTGGGGGGGGGGGGGGGTGGGGGGGGGGGGGGGTGGGGGGGGGGGGGGGTGGGGGGGGGGGGGGGTGGGGGGGGGGGGGGGTGGGGGGGGGGGGGGGTGGGGGGGGGGGGGGGTGGGGGGGGGGGGGGGTGGGGGGGGGGGGGGGTGGGGGGGGGGGGGGGTGGGGGGGGGGGGGGGTGGGGGGGGGGGGGGGTGGGGGGGGGGGGGGGTGGGGGGGGGGGGGGGTGGGGGGGGGGGGGGGTGGGGGGGGGGGGGGGTGGGGGGGGGGGGGGGTGGGGGGGGGGGGGGGTGGGGGGGGGGGGGGGTGGGGGGGGGGGGGGGTGGGGGGGGGGGGGGGTGGGGGGGGGGGGGGGTGGGGGGGGGGGGGGGTGGGGGGGGGGGGGGGTGGGGGGGGGGGGGGGTGGGGGGGGGGGGGGGTGGGGGGGGGGGGGGGTGGGGGGGGGGGGGGGTGGGGGGGGGGGGGGGTGGGGGGGGGGGGGGGTGGGGGGGGGGGGGGGTGGGGGGGGGGGGGGGTGGGGGGGGGGGGGGGTGGGGGGGGGGGGGGGTGGGGGGGGGGGGGGGTGGGGGGGGGGGGGGGTGGGGGGGGGGGGGGGTGGGGGGGGGGGGGGGTGGGGGGGGGGGGGGGTGGGGGGGGGGGGGGGTGGGGGGGGGGGGGGGTGGGGGGGGGGGGGGGTGGGGGGGGGGGGGGGTGGGGGGGGGGGGGGGTGGGGGGGGGGGGGGGTGGGGGGGGGGGGGGGTGGGGGGGGGGGGGGGTGGGGGGGGGGGGGGGTGGGGGGGGGGGGGGGTGGGGGGGGGGGGGGGTGGGGGGGGGGGGGGGTGGGGGGGGGGGGGGGTGGGGGGGGGGGGGGGTGGGGGGGGGGGGGGGTGGGGGGGGGGGGGGGTGGGGGGGGGGGGGGGTGGGGGGGGGGGGGGGTGGGGGGGGGGGGGGGTGGGGGGGGGGGGGGGTGGGGGGGGGGGGGGGTGGGGGGGGGGGGGGGTGGGGGGGGGGGGGGGTGGGGGGGGGGGGGGGTGGGGGGGGGGGGGGGTGGGGGGGGGGGGGGGTGGGGGGGGGGGGGGGTGGGGGGGGGGGGGGGTGGGGGGGGGGGGGGGTGGGGGGGGGGGGGGGTGGGGGGGGGGGGGGGTGGGGGGGGGGGGGGGTGGGGGGGGGGGGGGGTGGGGGGGGGGGGGGGTGGGGGGGGGGGGGGGTGGGGGGGGGGGGGGGTGGGGGGGGGGGGGGGTGGGGGGGGGGGGGGGTGGGGGGGGGGGGGGGTGGGGGGGGGGGGGGGTGGGGGGGGGGGGGGGTGGGGGGGGGGGGGGGTGGGGGGGGGGGGGGGTGGGGGGGGGGGGGGGTGGGGGGGGGGGGGGGTGGGGGGGGGGGGGGGTGGGGGGGGGGGGGGGTGGGGGGGGGGGGGGGTGGGGGGGGGGGGGGGTGGGGGGGGGGGGGGGTGGGGGGGGGGGGGGGTGGGGGGGGGGGGGGGTGGGGGGGGGGGGGGGTGGGGGGGGGGGGGGGTGGGGGGGGGGGGGGGTGGGGGGGGGGGGGGGTGGGGGGGGGGGGGGGTGGGGGGGGGGGGGGGTGGGGGGGGGGGGGGGTGGGGGGGGGGGGGGGTGGGGGGGGGGGGGGGTGGGGGGGGGGGGGGGTGGGGGGGGGGGGGGGTGGGGGGGGGGGGGGGTGGGGGGGGGGGGGGGTGGGGGGGGGGGGGGGTGGGGGGGGGGGGGGGTGGGGGGGGGGGGGGGTGGGGGGGGGGGGGGGTGGGGGGGGGGGGGGGTGGGGGGGGGGGGGGGTGGGGGGGGGGGGGGGTGGGGGGGGGGGGGGGTGGGGGGGGGGGGGGGTGGGGGGGGGGGGGGGTGGGGGGGGGGGGGGGTGGGGGGGGGGGGGGGTGGGGGGGGGGGGGGGTGGGGGGGGGGGGGGGTGGGGGGGGGGGGGGGTGGGGGGGGGGGGGGGTGGGGGGGGGGGGGGGTGGGGGGGGGGGGGGGTGGGGGGGGGGGGGGGTGGGGGGGGGGGGGGGTGGGGGGGGGGGGGGGTGGGGGGGGGGGGGGGTGGGGGGGGGGGGGGGTGGGGGGGGGGGGGGGTGGGGGGGGGGGGGGGTGGGGGGGGGGGGGGGTGGGGGGGGGGGGGGGTGGGGGGGGGGGGGGGTGGGGGGGGGGGGGGGTGGGGGGGGGGGGGGGTGGGGGGGGGGGGGGGTGGGGGGGGGGGGGGGTGGGGGGGGGGGGGGGTGGGGGGGGGGGGGGGTGGGGGGGGGGGGGGGTGGGGGGGGGGGGGGGTGGGGGGGGGGGGGGGTGGGGGGGGGGGGGGGTGGGGGGGGGGGGGGGTGGGGGGGGGGGGGGGTGGGGGGGGGGGGGGGTGGGGGGGGGGGGGGGTGGGGGGGGGGGGGGGTGGGGGGGGGGGGGGGTGGGGGGGGGGGGGGGTGGGGGGGGGGGGGGGTGGGGGGGGGGGGGGGTGGGGGGGGGGGGGGGTGGGGGGGGGGGGGGGTGGGGGGGGGGGGGGGTGGGGGGGGGGGGGGGTGGGGGGGGGGGGGGGTGGGGGGGGGGGGGGGTGGGGGGGGGGGGGGGTGGGGGGGGGGGGGGGTGGGGGGGGGGGGGGGTGGGGGGGGGGGGGGGTGGGGGGGGGGGGGGGTGGGGGGGGGGGGGGGTGGGGGGGGGGGGGGGTGGGGGGGGGGGGGGGTGGGGGGGGGGGGGGGTGGGGGGGGGGGGGGGTGGGGGGGGGGGGGGGTGGGGGGGGGGGGGGGTGGGGGGGGGGGGGGGTGGGGGGGGGGGGGGGTGGGGGGGGGGGGGGGTGGGGGGGGGGGGGGGTGGGGGGGGGGGGGGGTGGGGGGGGGGGGGGGTGGGGGGGGGGGGGGGTGGGGGGGGGGGGGGGTGGGGGGGGGGGGGGGTGGGGGGGGGGGGGGGTGGGGGGGGGGGGGGGTGGGGGGGGGGGGGGGTGGGGGGGGGGGGGGGTGGGGGGGGGGGGGGGTGGGGGGGGGGGGGGGTGGGGGGGGGGGGGGGTGGGGGGGGGGGGGGGTGGGGGGGGGGGGGGGTGGGGGGGGGGGGGGGTGGGGGGGGGGGGGGGTGGGGGGGGGGGGGGGTGGGGGGGGGGGGGGGTGGGGGGGGGGGGGGGTGGGGGGGGGGGGGGGTGGGGGGGGGGGGGGGTGGGGGGGGGGGGGGGTGGGGGGGGGGGGGGGTGGGGGGGGGGGGGGGTGGGGGGGGGGGGGGGTGGGGGGGGGGGGGGGTGGGGGGGGGGGGGGGTGGGGGGGGGGGGGGGTGGGGGGGGGGGGGGGTGGGGGGGGGGGGGGGTGGGGGGGGGGGGGGGTGGGGGGGGGGGGGGGTGGGGGGGGGGGGGGGTGGGGGGGGGGGGGGGTGGGGGGGGGGGGGGGTGGGGGGGGGGGGGGGTGGGGGGGGGGGGGGGTGGGGGGGGGGGGGGGTGGGGGGGGGGGGGGGTGGGGGGGGGGGGGGGTGGGGGGGGGGGGGGGTGGGGGGGGGGGGGGGTGGGGGGGGGGGGGGGTGGGGGGGGGGGGGGGTGGGGGGGGGGGGGGGTGGGGGGGGGGGGGGGTGGGGGGGGGGGGGGGTGGGGGGGGGGGGGGGTGGGGGGGGGGGGGGGTGGGGGGGGGGGGGGGTGGGGGGGGGGGGGGGTGGGGGGGGGGGGGGGTGGGGGGGGGGGGGGGTGGGGGGGGGGGGGGGTGGGGGGGGGGGGGGGTGGGGGGGGGGGGGGGTGGGGGGGGGGGGGGGTGGGGGGGGGGGGGGGTGGGGGGGGGGGGGGGTGGGGGGGGGGGGGGGTGGGGGGGGGGGGGGGTGGGGGGGGGGGGGGGTGGGGGGGGGGGGGGGTGGGGGGGGGGGGGGGTGGGGGGGGGGGGGGGTGGGGGGGGGGGGGGGTGGGGGGGGGGGGGGGTGGGGGGGGGGGGGGGTGGGGGGGGGGGGGGGTGGGGGGGGGGGGGGGTGGGGGGGGGGGGGGGTGGGGGGGGGGGGGGGTGGGGGGGGGGGGGGGTGGGGGGGGGGGGGGGTGGGGGGGGGGGGGGGTGGGGGGGGGGGGGGGTGGGGGGGGGGGGGGGTGGGGGGGGGGGGGGGTGGGGGGGGGGGGGGGTGGGGGGGGGGGGGGGTGGGGGGGGGGGGGGGTGGGGGGGGGGGGGGGTGGGGGGGGGGGGGGGTGGGGGGGGGGGGGGGTGGGGGGGGGGGGGGGTGGGGGGGGGGGGGGGTGGGGGGGGGGGGGGGTGGGGGGGGGGGGGGGTGGGGGGGGGGGGGGGTGGGGGGGGGGGGGGGTGGGGGGGGGGGGGGGTGGGGGGGGGGGGGGGTGGGGGGGGGGGGGGGTGGGGGGGGGGGGGGGTGGGGGGGGGGGGGGGTGGGGGGGGGGGGGGGTGGGGGGGGGGGGGGGTGGGGGGGGGGGGGGGTGGGGGGGGGGGGGGGTGGGGGGGGGGGGGGGTGGGGGGGGGGGGGGGTGGGGGGGGGGGGGGGTGGGGGGGGGGGGGGGTGGGGGGGGGGGGGGGTGGGGGGGGGGGGGGGTGGGGGGGGGGGGGGGTGGGGGGGGGGGGGGGTGGGGGGGGGGGGGGGTGGGGGGGGGGGGGGGTGGGGGGGGGGGGGGGTGGGGGGGGGGGGGGGTGGGGGGGGGGGGGGGTGGGGGGGGGGGGGGGTGGGGGGGGGGGGGGGTGGGGGGGGGGGGGGGTGGGGGGGGGGGGGGGTGGGGGGGGGGGGGGGTGGGGGGGGGGGGGGGTGGGGGGGGGGGGGGGTGGGGGGGGGGGGGGGTGGGGGGGGGGGGGGGTGGGGGGGGGGGGGGGTGGGGGGGGGGGGGGGTGGGGGGGGGGGGGGGTGGGGGGGGGGGGGGGTGGGGGGGGGGGGGGGTGGGGGGGGGGGGGGGTGGGGGGGGGGGGGGGTGGGGGGGGGGGGGGGTGGGGGGGGGGGGGGGTGGGGGGGGGGGGGGGTGGGGGGGGGGGGGGGTGGGGGGGGGGGGGGGTGGGGGGGGGGGGGGGTGGGGGGGGGGGGGGGTGGGGGGGGGGGGGGGTGGGGGGGGGGGGGGGTGGGGGGGGGGGGGGGTGGGGGGGGGGGGGGGTGGGGGGGGGGGGGGGTGGGGGGGGGGGGGGGTGGGGGGGGGGGGGGGTGGGGGGGGGGGGGGGTGGGGGGGGGGGGGGGTGGGGGGGGGGGGGGGTGGGGGGGGGGGGGGGTGGGGGGGGGGGGGGGTGGGGGGGGGGGGGGGTGGGGGGGGGGGGGGGTGGGGGGGGGGGGGGGTGGGGGGGGGGGGGGGTGGGGGGGGGGGGGGGTGGGGGGGGGGGGGGGTGGGGGGGGGGGGGGGTGGGGGGGGGGGGGGGTGGGGGGGGGGGGGGGTGGGGGGGGGGGGGGGTGGGGGGGGGGGGGGGTGGGGGGGGGGGGGGGTGGGGGGGGGGGGGGGTGGGGGGGGGGGGGGGTGGGGGGGGGGGGGGGTGGGGGGGGGGGGGGGTGGGGGGGGGGGGGGGTGGGGGGGGGGGGGGGTGGGGGGGGGGGGGGGTGGGGGGGGGGGGGGGTGGGGGGGGGGGGGGGTGGGGGGGGGGGGGGGTGGGGGGGGGGGGGGGTGGGGGGGGGGGGGGGTGGGGGGGGGGGGGGGTGGGGGGGGGGGGGGGTGGGGGGGGGGGGGGGTGGGGGGGGGGGGGGGTGGGGGGGGGGGGGGGTGGGGGGGGGGGGGGGTGGGGGGGGGGGGGGGTGGGGGGGGGGGGGGGTGGGGGGGGGGGGGGGTGGGGGGGGGGGGGGGTGGGGGGGGGGGGGGGTGGGGGGGGGGGGGGGTGGGGGGGGGGGGGGGTGGGGGGGGGGGGGGGTGGGGGGGGGGGGGGGTGGGGGGGGGGGGGGGTGGGGGGGGGGGGGGGTGGGGGGGGGGGGGGGTGGGGGGGGGGGGGGGTGGGGGGGGGGGGGGGTGGGGGGGGGGGGGGGTGGGGGGGGGGGGGGGTGGGGGGGGGGGGGGGTGGGGGGGGGGGGGGGTGGGGGGGGGGGGGGGTGGGGGGGGGGGGGGGTGGGGGGGGGGGGGGGTGGGGGGGGGGGGGGGTGGGGGGGGGGGGGGGTGGGGGGGGGGGGGGGTGGGGGGGGGGGGGGGTGGGGGGGGGGGGGGGTGGGGGGGGGGGGGGGTGGGGGGGGGGGGGGGTGGGGGGGGGGGGGGGTGGGGGGGGGGGGGGGTGGGGGGGGGGGGGGGTGGGGGGGGGGGGGGGTGGGGGGGGGGGGGGGTGGGGGGGGGGGGGGGTGGGGGGGGGGGGGGGTGGGGGGGGGGGGGGGTGGGGGGGGGGGGGGGTGGGGGGGGGGGGGGGTGGGGGGGGGGGGGGGTGGGGGGGGGGGGGGGTGGGGGGGGGGGGGGGTGGGGGGGGGGGGGGGTGGGGGGGGGGGGGGGTGGGGGGGGGGGGGGGTGGGGGGGGGGGGGGGTGGGGGGGGGGGGGGGTGGGGGGGGGGGGGGGTGGGGGGGGGGGGGGGTGGGGGGGGGGGGGGGTGGGGGGGGGGGGGGGTGGGGGGGGGGGGGGGTGGGGGGGGGGGGGGGTGGGGGGGGGGGGGGGTGGGGGGGGGGGGGGGTGGGGGGGGGGGGGGGTGGGGGGGGGGGGGGGTGGGGGGGGGGGGGGGTGGGGGGGGGGGGGGGTGGGGGGGGGGGGGGGTGGGGGGGGGGGGGGGTGGGGGGGGGGGGGGGTGGGGGGGGGGGGGGGTGGGGGGGGGGGGGGGTGGGGGGGGGGGGGGGTGGGGGGGGGGGGGGGTGGGGGGGGGGGGGGGTGGGGGGGGGGGGGGGTGGGGGGGGGGGGGGGTGGGGGGGGGGGGGGGTGGGGGGGGGGGGGGGTGGGGGGGGGGGGGGGTGGGGGGGGGGGGGGGTGGGGGGGGGGGGGGGTGGGGGGGGGGGGGGGTGGGGGGGGGGGGGGGTGGGGGGGGGGGGGGGTGGGGGGGGGGGGGGGTGGGGGGGGGGGGGGGTGGGGGGGGGGGGGGGTGGGGGGGGGGGGGGGTGGGGGGGGGGGGGGGTGGGGGGGGGGGGGGGTGGGGGGGGGGGGGGGTGGGGGGGGGGGGGGGTGGGGGGGGGGGGGGGTGGGGGGGGGGGGGGGTGGGGGGGGGGGGGGGTGGGGGGGGGGGGGGGTGGGGGGGGGGGGGGGTGGGGGGGGGGGGGGGTGGGGGGGGGGGGGGGTGGGGGGGGGGGGGGGTGGGGGGGGGGGGGGGTGGGGGGGGGGGGGGGTGGGGGGGGGGGGGGGTGGGGGGGGGGGGGGGTGGGGGGGGGGGGGGGTGGGGGGGGGGGGGGGTGGGGGGGGGGGGGGGTGGGGGGGGGGGGGGGTGGGGGGGGGGGGGGGTGGGGGGGGGGGGGGGTGGGGGGGGGGGGGGGTGGGGGGGGGGGGGGGTGGGGGGGGGGGGGGGTGGGGGGGGGGGGGGGTGGGGGGGGGGGGGGGTGGGGGGGGGGGGGGGTGGGGGGGGGGGGGGGTGGGGGGGGGGGGGGGTGGGGGGGGGGGGGGGTGGGGGGGGGGGGGGGTGGGGGGGGGGGGGGGTGGGGGGGGGGGGGGGTGGGGGGGGGGGGGGGTGGGGGGGGGGGGGGGTGGGGGGGGGGGGGGGTGGGGGGGGGGGGGGGTGGGGGGGGGGGGGGGTGGGGGGGGGGGGGGGTGGGGGGGGGGGGGGGTGGGGGGGGGGGGGGGTGGGGGGGGGGGGGGGTGGGGGGGGGGGGGGGTGGGGGGGGGGGGGGGTGGGGGGGGGGGGGGGTGGGGGGGGGGGGGGGTGGGGGGGGGGGGGGGTGGGGGGGGGGGGGGGTGGGGGGGGGGGGGGGTGGGGGGGGGGGGGGGTGGGGGGGGGGGGGGGTGGGGGGGGGGGGGGGTGGGGGGGGGGGGGGGTGGGGGGGGGGGGGGGTGGGGGGGGGGGGGGGTGGGGGGGGGGGGGGGTGGGGGGGGGGGGGGGTGGGGGGGGGGGGGGGTGGGGGGGGGGGGGGGTGGGGGGGGGGGGGGGTGGGGGGGGGGGGGGGTGGGGGGGGGGGGGGGTGGGGGGGGGGGGGGGTGGGGGGGGGGGGGGGTGGGGGGGGGGGGGGGTGGGGGGGGGGGGGGGTGGGGGGGGGGGGGGGTGGGGGGGGGGGGGGGTGGGGGGGGGGGGGGGTGGGGGGGGGGGGGGGTGGGGGGGGGGGGGGGTGGGGGGGGGGGGGGGTGGGGGGGGGGGGGGGTGGGGGGGGGGGGGGGTGGGGGGGGGGGGGGGTGGGGGGGGGGGGGGGTGGGGGGGGGGGGGGGTGGGGGGGGGGGGGGGTGGGGGGGGGGGGGGGTGGGGGGGGGGGGGGGTGGGGGGGGGGGGGGGTGGGGGGGGGGGGGGGTGGGGGGGGGGGGGGGTGGGGGGGGGGGGGGGTGGGGGGGGGGGGGGGTGGGGGGGGGGGGGGGTGGGGGGGGGGGGGGGTGGGGGGGGGGGGGGGTGGGGGGGGGGGGGGGTGGGGGGGGGGGGGGGTGGGGGGGGGGGGGGGTGGGGGGGGGGGGGGGTGGGGGGGGGGGGGGGTGGGGGGGGGGGGGGGTGGGGGGGGGGGGGGGTGGGGGGGGGGGGGGGTGGGGGGGGGGGGGGGTGGGGGGGGGGGGGGGTGGGGGGGGGGGGGGGTGGGGGGGGGGGGGGGTGGGGGGGGGGGGGGGTGGGGGGGGGGGGGGGTGGGGGGGGGGGGGGGTGGGGGGGGGGGGGGGTGGGGGGGGGGGGGGGTGGGGGGGGGGGGGGGTGGGGGGGGGGGGGGGTGGGGGGGGGGGGGGGTGGGGGGGGGGGGGGGTGGGGGGGGGGGGGGGTGGGGGGGGGGGGGGGTGGGGGGGGGGGGGGGTGGGGGGGGGGGGGGGTGGGGGGGGGGGGGGGTGGGGGGGGGGGGGGGTGGGGGGGGGGGGGGGTGGGGGGGGGGGGGGGTGGGGGGGGGGGGGGGTGGGGGGGGGGGGGGGTGGGGGGGGGGGGGGGTGGGGGGGGGGGGGGGTGGGGGGGGGGGGGGGTGGGGGGGGGGGGGGGTGGGGGGGGGGGGGGGTGGGGGGGGGGGGGGGTGGGGGGGGGGGGGGGTGGGGGGGGGGGGGGGTGGGGGGGGGGGGGGGTGGGGGGGGGGGGGGGTGGGGGGGGGGGGGGGTGGGGGGGGGGGGGGGTGGGGGGGGGGGGGGGTGGGGGGGGGGGGGGGTGGGGGGGGGGGGGGGTGGGGGGGGGGGGGGGTGGGGGGGGGGGGGGGTGGGGGGGGGGGGGGGTGGGGGGGGGGGGGGGTGGGGGGGGGGGGGGGTGGGGGGGGGGGGGGGTGGGGGGGGGGGGGGGTGGGGGGGGGGGGGGGTGGGGGGGGGGGGGGGTGGGGGGGGGGGGGGGTGGGGGGGGGGGGGGGTGGGGGGGGGGGGGGGTGGGGGGGGGGGGGGGTGGGGGGGGGGGGGGGTGGGGGGGGGGGGGGGTGGGGGGGGGGGGGGGTGGGGGGGGGGGGGGGTGGGGGGGGGGGGGGGTGGGGGGGGGGGGGGGTGGGGGGGGGGGGGGGTGGGGGGGGGGGGGGGTGGGGGGGGGGGGGGGTGGGGGGGGGGGGGGGTGGGGGGGGGGGGGGGTGGGGGGGGGGGGGGGTGGGGGGGGGGGGGGGTGGGGGGGGGGGGGGGTGGGGGGGGGGGGGGGTGGGGGGGGGGGGGGGTGGGGGGGGGGGGGGGTGGGGGGGGGGGGGGGTGGGGGGGGGGGGGGGTGGGGGGGGGGGGGGGTGGGGGGGGGGGGGGGTGGGGGGGGGGGGGGGTGGGGGGGGGGGGGGGTGGGGGGGGGGGGGGGTGGGGGGGGGGGGGGGTGGGGGGGGGGGGGGGTGGGGGGGGGGGGGGGTGGGGGGGGGGGGGGGTGGGGGGGGGGGGGGGTGGGGGGGGGGGGGGGTGGGGGGGGGGGGGGGTGGGGGGGGGGGGGGGTGGGGGGGGGGGGGGGTGGGGGGGGGGGGGGGTGGGGGGGGGGGGGGGTGGGGGGGGGGGGGGGTGGGGGGGGGGGGGGGTGGGGGGGGGGGGGGGTGGGGGGGGGGGGGGGTGGGGGGGGGGGGGGGTGGGGGGGGGGGGGGGTGGGGGGGGGGGGGGGTGGGGGGGGGGGGGGGTGGGGGGGGGGGGGGGTGGGGGGGGGGGGGGGTGGGGGGGGGGGGGGGTGGGGGGGGGGGGGGGTGGGGGGGGGGGGGGGTGGGGGGGGGGGGGGGTGGGGGGGGGGGGGGGTGGGGGGGGGGGGGGGTGGGGGGGGGGGGGGGTGGGGGGGGGGGGGGGTGGGGGGGGGGGGGGGTGGGGGGGGGGGGGGGTGGGGGGGGGGGGGGGTGGGGGGGGGGGGGGGTGGGGGGGGGGGGGGGTGGGGGGGGGGGGGGGTGGGGGGGGGGGGGGGTGGGGGGGGGGGGGGGTGGGGGGGGGGGGGGGTGGGGGGGGGGGGGGGTGGGGGGGGGGGGGGGTGGGGGGGGGGGGGGGTGGGGGGGGGGGGGGGTGGGGGGGGGGGGGGGTGGGGGGGGGGGGGGGTGGGGGGGGGGGGGGGTGGGGGGGGGGGGGGGTGGGGGGGGGGGGGGGTGGGGGGGGGGGGGGGTGGGGGGGGGGGGGGGTGGGGGGGGGGGGGGGTGGGGGGGGGGGGGGGTGGGGGGGGGGGGGGGTGGGGGGGGGGGGGGGTGGGGGGGGGGGGGGGTGGGGGGGGGGGGGGGTGGGGGGGGGGGGGGGTGGGGGGGGGGGGGGGTGGGGGGGGGGGGGGGTGGGGGGGGGGGGGGGTGGGGGGGGGGGGGGGTGGGGGGGGGGGGGGGTGGGGGGGGGGGGGGGTGGGGGGGGGGGGGGGTGGGGGGGGGGGGGGGTGGGGGGGGGGGGGGGTGGGGGGGGGGGGGGGTGGGGGGGGGGGGGGGTGGGGGGGGGGGGGGGTGGGGGGGGGGGGGGGTGGGGGGGGGGGGGGGTGGGGGGGGGGGGGGGTGGGGGGGGGGGGGGGTGGGGGGGGGGGGGGGTGGGGGGGGGGGGGGGTGGGGGGGGGGGGGGGTGGGGGGGGGGGGGGGTGGGGGGGGGGGGGGGTGGGGGGGGGGGGGGGTGGGGGGGGGGGGGGGTGGGGGGGGGGGGGGGTGGGGGGGGGGGGGGGTGGGGGGGGGGGGGGGTGGGGGGGGGGGGGGGTGGGGGGGGGGGGGGGTGGGGGGGGGGGGGGGTGGGGGGGGGGGGGGGTGGGGGGGGGGGGGGGTGGGGGGGGGGGGGGGTGGGGGGGGGGGGGGGTGGGGGGGGGGGGGGGTGGGGGGGGGGGGGGGTGGGGGGGGGGGGGGGTGGGGGGGGGGGGGGGTGGGGGGGGGGGGGGGTGGGGGGGGGGGGGGGTGGGGGGGGGGGGGGGTGGGGGGGGGGGGGGGTGGGGGGGGGGGGGGGTGGGGGGGGGGGGGGGTGGGGGGGGGGGGGGGTGGGGGGGGGGGGGGGTGGGGGGGGGGGGGGGTGGGGGGGGGGGGGGGTGGGGGGGGGGGGGGGTGGGGGGGGGGGGGGGTGGGGGGGGGGGGGGGTGGGGGGGGGGGGGGGTGGGGGGGGGGGGGGGTGGGGGGGGGGGGGGGTGGGGGGGGGGGGGGGTGGGGGGGGGGGGGGGTGGGGGGGGGGGGGGGTGGGGGGGGGGGGGGGTGGGGGGGGGGGGGGGTGGGGGGGGGGGGGGGTGGGGGGGGGGGGGGGTGGGGGGGGGGGGGGGTGGGGGGGGGGGGGGGTGGGGGGGGGGGGGGGTGGGGGGGGGGGGGGGTGGGGGGGGGGGGGGGTGGGGGGGGGGGGGGGTGGGGGGGGGGGGGGGTGGGGGGGGGGGGGGGTGGGGGGGGGGGGGGGTGGGGGGGGGGGGGGGTGGGGGGGGGGGGGGGTGGGGGGGGGGGGGGGTGGGGGGGGGGGGGGGTGGGGGGGGGGGGGGGTGGGGGGGGGGGGGGGTGGGGGGGGGGGGGGGTGGGGGGGGGGGGGGGTGGGGGGGGGGGGGGGTGGGGGGGGGGGGGGGTGGGGGGGGGGGGGGGTGGGGGGGGGGGGGGGTGGGGGGGGGGGGGGGTGGGGGGGGGGGGGGGTGGGGGGGGGGGGGGGTGGGGGGGGGGGGGGGTGGGGGGGGGGGGGGGTGGGGGGGGGGGGGGGTGGGGGGGGGGGGGGGTGGGGGGGGGGGGGGGTGGGGGGGGGGGGGGGTGGGGGGGGGGGGGGGTGGGGGGGGGGGGGGGTGGGGGGGGGGGGGGGTGGGGGGGGGGGGGGGTGGGGGGGGGGGGGGGTGGGGGGGGGGGGGGGTGGGGGGGGGGGGGGGTGGGGGGGGGGGGGGGTGGGGGGGGGGGGGGGTGGGGGGGGGGGGGGGTGGGGGGGGGGGGGGGTGGGGGGGGGGGGGGGTGGGGGGGGGGGGGGGTGGGGGGGGGGGGGGGTGGGGGGGGGGGGGGGTGGGGGGGGGGGGGGGTGGGGGGGGGGGGGGGTGGGGGGGGGGGGGGGTGGGGGGGGGGGGGGGTGGGGGGGGGGGGGGGTGGGGGGGGGGGGGGGTGGGGGGGGGGGGGGGTGGGGGGGGGGGGGGGTGGGGGGGGGGGGGGGTGGGGGGGGGGGGGGGTGGGGGGGGGGGGGGGTGGGGGGGGGGGGGGGTGGGGGGGGGGGGGGGTGGGGGGGGGGGGGGGTGGGGGGGGGGGGGGGTGGGGGGGGGGGGGGGTGGGGGGGGGGGGGGGTGGGGGGGGGGGGGGGTGGGGGGGGGGGGGGGTGGGGGGGGGGGGGGGTGGGGGGGGGGGGGGGTGGGGGGGGGGGGGGGTGGGGGGGGGGGGGGGTGGGGGGGGGGGGGGGTGGGGGGGGGGGGGGGTGGGGGGGGGGGGGGGTGGGGGGGGGGGGGGGTGGGGGGGGGGGGGGGTGGGGGGGGGGGGGGGTGGGGGGGGGGGGGGGTGGGGGGGGGGGGGGGTGGGGGGGGGGGGGGGTGGGGGGGGGGGGGGGTGGGGGGGGGGGGGGGTGGGGGGGGGGGGGGGTGGGGGGGGGGGGGGGTGGGGGGGGGGGGGGGTGGGGGGGGGGGGGGGTGGGGGGGGGGGGGGGTGGGGGGGGGGGGGGGTGGGGGGGGGGGGGGGTGGGGGGGGGGGGGGGTGGGGGGGGGGGGGGGTGGGGGGGGGGGGGGGTGGGGGGGGGGGGGGGTGGGGGGGGGGGGGGGTGGGGGGGGGGGGGGGTGGGGGGGGGGGGGGGTGGGGGGGGGGGGGGGTGGGGGGGGGGGGGGGTGGGGGGGGGGGGGGGTGGGGGGGGGGGGGGGTGGGGGGGGGGGGGGGTGGGGGGGGGGGGGGGTGGGGGGGGGGGGGGGTGGGGGGGGGGGGGGGTGGGGGGGGGGGGGGGTGGGGGGGGGGGGGGGTGGGGGGGGGGGGGGGTGGGGGGGGGGGGGGGTGGGGGGGGGGGGGGGTGGGGGGGGGGGGGGGTGGGGGGGGGGGGGGGTGGGGGGGGGGGGGGGTGGGGGGGGGGGGGGGTGGGGGGGGGGGGGGGTGGGGGGGGGGGGGGGTGGGGGGGGGGGGGGGTGGGGGGGGGGGGGGGTGGGGGGGGGGGGGGGTGGGGGGGGGGGGGGGTGGGGGGGGGGGGGGGTGGGGGGGGGGGGGGGTGGGGGGGGGGGGGGGTGGGGGGGGGGGGGGGTGGGGGGGGGGGGGGGTGGGGGGGGGGGGGGGTGGGGGGGGGGGGGGGTGGGGGGGGGGGGGGGTGGGGGGGGGGGGGGGTGGGGGGGGGGGGGGGTGGGGGGGGGGGGGGGTGGGGGGGGGGGGGGGTGGGGGGGGGGGGGGGTGGGGGGGGGGGGGGGTGGGGGGGGGGGGGGGTGGGGGGGGGGGGGGGTGGGGGGGGGGGGGGGTGGGGGGGGGGGGGGGTGGGGGGGGGGGGGGGTGGGGGGGGGGGGGGGTGGGGGGGGGGGGGGGTGGGGGGGGGGGGGGGTGGGGGGGGGGGGGGGTGGGGGGGGGGGGGGGTGGGGGGGGGGGGGGGTGGGGGGGGGGGGGGGTGGGGGGGGGGGGGGGTGGGGGGGGGGGGGGGTGGGGGGGGGGGGGGGTGGGGGGGGGGGGGGGTGGGGGGGGGGGGGGGTGGGGGGGGGGGGGGGTGGGGGGGGGGGGGGGTGGGGGGGGGGGGGGGTGGGGGGGGGGGGGGGTGGGGGGGGGGGGGGGTGGGGGGGGGGGGGGGTGGGGGGGGGGGGGGGTGGGGGGGGGGGGGGGTGGGGGGGGGGGGGGGTGGGGGGGGGGGGGGGTGGGGGGGGGGGGGGGTGGGGGGGGGGGGGGGTGGGGGGGGGGGGGGGTGGGGGGGGGGGGGGGTGGGGGGGGGGGGGGGTGGGGGGGGGGGGGGGTGGGGGGGGGGGGGGGTGGGGGGGGGGGGGGGTGGGGGGGGGGGGGGGTGGGGGGGGGGGGGGGTGGGGGGGGGGGGGGGTGGGGGGGGGGGGGGGTGGGGGGGGGGGGGGGTGGGGGGGGGGGGGGGTGGGGGGGGGGGGGGGTGGGGGGGGGGGGGGGTGGGGGGGGGGGGGGGTGGGGGGGGGGGGGGGTGGGGGGGGGGGGGGGTGGGGGGGGGGGGGGGTGGGGGGGGGGGGGGGTGGGGGGGGGGGGGGGTGGGGGGGGGGGGGGGTGGGGGGGGGGGGGGGTGGGGGGGGGGGGGGGTGGGGGGGGGGGGGGGTGGGGGGGGGGGGGGGTGGGGGGGGGGGGGGGTGGGGGGGGGGGGGGGTGGGGGGGGGGGGGGGTGGGGGGGGGGGGGGGTGGGGGGGGGGGGGGGTGGGGGGGGGGGGGGGTGGGGGGGGGGGGGGGTGGGGGGGGGGGGGGGTGGGGGGGGGGGGGGGTGGGGGGGGGGGGGGGTGGGGGGGGGGGGGGGTGGGGGGGGGGGGGGGTGGGGGGGGGGGGGGGTGGGGGGGGGGGGGGGTGGGGGGGGGGGGGGGTGGGGGGGGGGGGGGGTGGGGGGGGGGGGGGGTGGGGGGGGGGGGGGGTGGGGGGGGGGGGGGGTGGGGGGGGGGGGGGGTGGGGGGGGGGGGGGGTGGGGGGGGGGGGGGGTGGGGGGGGGGGGGGGTGGGGGGGGGGGGGGGTGGGGGGGGGGGGGGGTGGGGGGGGGGGGGGGTGGGGGGGGGGGGGGGTGGGGGGGGGGGGGGGTGGGGGGGGGGGGGGGTGGGGGGGGGGGGGGGTGGGGGGGGGGGGGGGTGGGGGGGGGGGGGGGTGGGGGGGGGGGGGGGTGGGGGGGGGGGGGGGTGGGGGGGGGGGGGGGTGGGGGGGGGGGGGGGTGGGGGGGGGGGGGGGTGGGGGGGGGGGGGGGTGGGGGGGGGGGGGGGTGGGGGGGGGGGGGGGTGGGGGGGGGGGGGGGTGGGGGGGGGGGGGGGTGGGGGGGGGGGGGGGTGGGGGGGGGGGGGGGTGGGGGGGGGGGGGGGTGGGGGGGGGGGGGGGTGGGGGGGGGGGGGGGTGGGGGGGGGGGGGGGTGGGGGGGGGGGGGGGTGGGGGGGGGGGGGGGTGGGGGGGGGGGGGGGTGGGGGGGGGGGGGGGTGGGGGGGGGGGGGGGTGGGGGGGGGGGGGGGTGGGGGGGGGGGGGGGTGGGGGGGGGGGGGGGTGGGGGGGGGGGGGGGTGGGGGGGGGGGGGGGTGGGGGGGGGGGGGGGTGGGGGGGGGGGGGGGTGGGGGGGGGGGGGGGTGGGGGGGGGGGGGGGTGGGGGGGGGGGGGGGTGGGGGGGGGGGGGGGTGGGGGGGGGGGGGGGTGGGGGGGGGGGGGGGTGGGGGGGGGGGGGGGTGGGGGGGGGGGGGGGTGGGGGGGGGGGGGGGTGGGGGGGGGGGGGGGTGGGGGGGGGGGGGGGTGGGGGGGGGGGGGGGTGGGGGGGGGGGGGGGTGGGGGGGGGGGGGGGTGGGGGGGGGGGGGGGTGGGGGGGGGGGGGGGTGGGGGGGGGGGGGGGTGGGGGGGGGGGGGGGTGGGGGGGGGGGGGGGTGGGGGGGGGGGGGGGTGGGGGGGGGGGGGGGTGGGGGGGGGGGGGGGTGGGGGGGGGGGGGGGTGGGGGGGGGGGGGGGTGGGGGGGGGGGGGGGTGGGGGGGGGGGGGGGTGGGGGGGGGGGGGGGTGGGGGGGGGGGGGGGTGGGGGGGGGGGGGGGTGGGGGGGGGGGGGGGTGGGGGGGGGGGGGGGTGGGGGGGGGGGGGGGTGGGGGGGGGGGGGGGTGGGGGGGGGGGGGGGTGGGGGGGGGGGGGGGTGGGGGGGGGGGGGGGTGGGGGGGGGGGGGGGTGGGGGGGGGGGGGGGTGGGGGGGGGGGGGGGTGGGGGGGGGGGGGGGTGGGGGGGGGGGGGGGTGGGGGGGGGGGGGGGTGGGGGGGGGGGGGGGTGGGGGGGGGGGGGGGTGGGGGGGGGGGGGGGTGGGGGGGGGGGGGGGTGGGGGGGGGGGGGGGTGGGGGGGGGGGGGGGTGGGGGGGGGGGGGGGTGGGGGGGGGGGGGGGTGGGGGGGGGGGGGGGTGGGGGGGGGGGGGGGTGGGGGGGGGGGGGGGTGGGGGGGGGGGGGGGTGGGGGGGGGGGGGGGTGGGGGGGGGGGGGGGTGGGGGGGGGGGGGGGTGGGGGGGGGGGGGGGTGGGGGGGGGGGGGGGTGGGGGGGGGGGGGGGTGGGGGGGGGGGGGGGTGGGGGGGGGGGGGGGTGGGGGGGGGGGGGGGTGGGGGGGGGGGGGGGTGGGGGGGGGGGGGGGTGGGGGGGGGGGGGGGTGGGGGGGGGGGGGGGTGGGGGGGGGGGGGGGTGGGGGGGGGGGGGGGTGGGGGGGGGGGGGGGTGGGGGGGGGGGGGGGTGGGGGGGGGGGGGGGTGGGGGGGGGGGGGGGTGGGGGGGGGGGGGGGTGGGGGGGGGGGGGGGTGGGGGGGGGGGGGGGTGGGGGGGGGGGGGGGTGGGGGGGGGGGGGGGTGGGGGGGGGGGGGGGTGGGGGGGGGGGGGGGTGGGGGGGGGGGGGGGTGGGGGGGGGGGGGGGTGGGGGGGGGGGGGGGTGGGGGGGGGGGGGGGTGGGGGGGGGGGGGGGTGGGGGGGGGGGGGGGTGGGGGGGGGGGGGGGTGGGGGGGGGGGGGGGTGGGGGGGGGGGGGGGTGGGGGGGGGGGGGGGTGGGGGGGGGGGGGGGTGGGGGGGGGGGGGGGTGGGGGGGGGGGGGGGTGGGGGGGGGGGGGGGTGGGGGGGGGGGGGGGTGGGGGGGGGGGGGGGTGGGGGGGGGGGGGGGTGGGGGGGGGGGGGGGTGGGGGGGGGGGGGGGTGGGGGGGGGGGGGGGTGGGGGGGGGGGGGGGTGGGGGGGGGGGGGGGTGGGGGGGGGGGGGGGTGGGGGGGGGGGGGGGTGGGGGGGGGGGGGGGTGGGGGGGGGGGGGGGTGGGGGGGGGGGGGGGTGGGGGGGGGGGGGGGTGGGGGGGGGGGGGGGTGGGGGGGGGGGGGGGTGGGGGGGGGGGGGGGTGGGGGGGGGGGGGGGTGGGGGGGGGGGGGGGTGGGGGGGGGGGGGGGTGGGGGGGGGGGGGGGTGGGGGGGGGGGGGGGTGGGGGGGGGGGGGGGTGGGGGGGGGGGGGGGTGGGGGGGGGGGGGGGTGGGGGGGGGGGGGGGTGGGGGGGGGGGGGGGTGGGGGGGGGGGGGGGTGGGGGGGGGGGGGGGTGGGGGGGGGGGGGGGTGGGGGGGGGGGGGGGTGGGGGGGGGGGGGGGTGGGGGGGGGGGGGGGTGGGGGGGGGGGGGGGTGGGGGGGGGGGGGGGTGGGGGGGGGGGGGGGTGGGGGGGGGGGGGGGTGGGGGGGGGGGGGGGTGGGGGGGGGGGGGGGTGGGGGGGGGGGGGGGTGGGGGGGGGGGGGGGTGGGGGGGGGGGGGGGTGGGGGGGGGGGGGGGTGGGGGGGGGGGGGGGTGGGGGGGGGGGGGGGTGGGGGGGGGGGGGGGTGGGGGGGGGGGGGGGTGGGGGGGGGGGGGGGTGGGGGGGGGGGGGGGTGGGGGGGGGGGGGGGTGGGGGGGGGGGGGGGTGGGGGGGGGGGGGGGTGGGGGGGGGGGGGGGTGGGGGGGGGGGGGGGTGGGGGGGGGGGGGGGTGGGGGGGGGGGGGGGTGGGGGGGGGGGGGGGTGGGGGGGGGGGGGGGTGGGGGGGGGGGGGGGTGGGGGGGGGGGGGGGTGGGGGGGGGGGGGGGTGGGGGGGGGGGGGGGTGGGGGGGGGGGGGGGTGGGGGGGGGGGGGGGTGGGGGGGGGGGGGGGTGGGGGGGGGGGGGGGTGGGGGGGGGGGGGGGTGGGGGGGGGGGGGGGTGGGGGGGGGGGGGGGTGGGGGGGGGGGGGGGTGGGGGGGGGGGGGGGTGGGGGGGGGGGGGGGTGGGGGGGGGGGGGGGTGGGGGGGGGGGGGGGTGGGGGGGGGGGGGGGTGGGGGGGGGGGGGGGTGGGGGGGGGGGGGGGTGGGGGGGGGGGGGGGTGGGGGGGGGGGGGGGTGGGGGGGGGGGGGGGTGGGGGGGGGGGGGGGTGGGGGGGGGGGGGGGTGGGGGGGGGGGGGGGTGGGGGGGGGGGGGGGTGGGGGGGGGGGGGGGTGGGGGGGGGGGGGGGTGGGGGGGGGGGGGGGTGGGGGGGGGGGGGGGTGGGGGGGGGGGGGGGTGGGGGGGGGGGGGGGTGGGGGGGGGGGGGGGTGGGGGGGGGGGGGGGTGGGGGGGGGGGGGGGTGGGGGGGGGGGGGGGTGGGGGGGGGGGGGGGTGGGGGGGGGGGGGGGTGGGGGGGGGGGGGGGTGGGGGGGGGGGGGGGTGGGGGGGGGGGGGGGTGGGGGGGGGGGGGGGTGGGGGGGGGGGGGGGTGGGGGGGGGGGGGGGTGGGGGGGGGGGGGGGTGGGGGGGGGGGGGGGTGGGGGGGGGGGGGGGTGGGGGGGGGGGGGGGTGGGGGGGGGGGGGGGTGGGGGGGGGGGGGGGTGGGGGGGGGGGGGGGTGGGGGGGGGGGGGGGTGGGGGGGGGGGGGGGTGGGGGGGGGGGGGGGTGGGGGGGGGGGGGGGTGGGGGGGGGGGGGGGTGGGGGGGGGGGGGGGTGGGGGGGGGGGGGGGTGGGGGGGGGGGGGGGTGGGGGGGGGGGGGGGTGGGGGGGGGGGGGGGTGGGGGGGGGGGGGGGTGGGGGGGGGGGGGGGTGGGGGGGGGGGGGGGTGGGGGGGGGGGGGGGTGGGGGGGGGGGGGGGTGGGGGGGGGGGGGGGTGGGGGGGGGGGGGGGTGGGGGGGGGGGGGGGTGGGGGGGGGGGGGGGTGGGGGGGGGGGGGGGTGGGGGGGGGGGGGGGTGGGGGGGGGGGGGGGTGGGGGGGGGGGGGGGTGGGGGGGGGGGGGGGTGGGGGGGGGGGGGGGTGGGGGGGGGGGGGGGTGGGGGGGGGGGGGGGTGGGGGGGGGGGGGGGTGGGGGGGGGGGGGGGTGGGGGGGGGGGGGGGTGGGGGGGGGGGGGGGTGGGGGGGGGGGGGGGTGGGGGGGGGGGGGGGTGGGGGGGGGGGGGGGTGGGGGGGGGGGGGGGTGGGGGGGGGGGGGGGTGGGGGGGGGGGGGGGTGGGGGGGGGGGGGGGTGGGGGGGGGGGGGGGTGGGGGGGGGGGGGGGTGGGGGGGGGGGGGGGTGGGGGGGGGGGGGGGTGGGGGGGGGGGGGGGTGGGGGGGGGGGGGGGTGGGGGGGGGGGGGGGTGGGGGGGGGGGGGGGTGGGGGGGGGGGGGGGTGGGGGGGGGGGGGGGTGGGGGGGGGGGGGGGTGGGGGGGGGGGGGGGTGGGGGGGGGGGGGGGTGGGGGGGGGGGGGGGTGGGGGGGGGGGGGGGTGGGGGGGGGGGGGGGTGGGGGGGGGGGGGGGTGGGGGGGGGGGGGGGTGGGGGGGGGGGGGGGTGGGGGGGGGGGGGGGTGGGGGGGGGGGGGGGTGGGGGGGGGGGGGGGTGGGGGGGGGGGGGGGTGGGGGGGGGGGGGGGTGGGGGGGGGGGGGGGTGGGGGGGGGGGGGGGTGGGGGGGGGGGGGGGTGGGGGGGGGGGGGGGTGGGGGGGGGGGGGGGTGGGGGGGGGGGGGGGTGGGGGGGGGGGGGGGTGGGGGGGGGGGGGGGTGGGGGGGGGGGGGGGTGGGGGGGGGGGGGGGTGGGGGGGGGGGGGGGTGGGGGGGGGGGGGGGTGGGGGGGGGGGGGGGTGGGGGGGGGGGGGGGTGGGGGGGGGGGGGGGTGGGGGGGGGGGGGGGTGGGGGGGGGGGGGGGTGGGGGGGGGGGGGGGTGGGGGGGGGGGGGGGTGGGGGGGGGGGGGGGTGGGGGGGGGGGGGGGTGGGGGGGGGGGGGGGTGGGGGGGGGGGGGGGTGGGGGGGGGGGGGGGTGGGGGGGGGGGGGGGTGGGGGGGGGGGGGGGTGGGGGGGGGGGGGGGTGGGGGGGGGGGGGGGTGGGGGGGGGGGGGGGTGGGGGGGGGGGGGGGTGGGGGGGGGGGGGGGTGGGGGGGGGGGGGGGTGGGGGGGGGGGGGGGTGGGGGGGGGGGGGGGTGGGGGGGGGGGGGGGTGGGGGGGGGGGGGGGTGGGGGGGGGGGGGGGTGGGGGGGGGGGGGGGTGGGGGGGGGGGGGGGTGGGGGGGGGGGGGGGTGGGGGGGGGGGGGGGTGGGGGGGGGGGGGGGTGGGGGGGGGGGGGGGTGGGGGGGGGGGGGGGTGGGGGGGGGGGGGGGTGGGGGGGGGGGGGGGTGGGGGGGGGGGGGGGTGGGGGGGGGGGGGGGTGGGGGGGGGGGGGGGTGGGGGGGGGGGGGGGTGGGGGGGGGGGGGGGTGGGGGGGGGGGGGGGTGGGGGGGGGGGGGGGTGGGGGGGGGGGGGGGTGGGGGGGGGGGGGGGTGGGGGGGGGGGGGGGTGGGGGGGGGGGGGGGTGGGGGGGGGGGGGGGTGGGGGGGGGGGGGGGTGGGGGGGGGGGGGGGTGGGGGGGGGGGGGGGTGGGGGGGGGGGGGGGTGGGGGGGGGGGGGGGTGGGGGGGGGGGGGGGTGGGGGGGGGGGGGGGTGGGGGGGGGGGGGGGTGGGGGGGGGGGGGGGTGGGGGGGGGGGGGGGTGGGGGGGGGGGGGGGTGGGGGGGGGGGGGGGTGGGGGGGGGGGGGGGTGGGGGGGGGGGGGGGTGGGGGGGGGGGGGGGTGGGGGGGGGGGGGGGTGGGGGGGGGGGGGGGTGGGGGGGGGGGGGGGTGGGGGGGGGGGGGGGTGGGGGGGGGGGGGGGTGGGGGGGGGGGGGGGTGGGGGGGGGGGGGGGTGGGGGGGGGGGGGGGTGGGGGGGGGGGGGGGTGGGGGGGGGGGGGGGTGGGGGGGGGGGGGGGTGGGGGGGGGGGGGGGTGGGGGGGGGGGGGGGTGGGGGGGGGGGGGGGTGGGGGGGGGGGGGGGTGGGGGGGGGGGGGGGTGGGGGGGGGGGGGGGTGGGGGGGGGGGGGGGTGGGGGGGGGGGGGGGTGGGGGGGGGGGGGGGTGGGGGGGGGGGGGGGTGGGGGGGGGGGGGGGTGGGGGGGGGGGGGGGTGGGGGGGGGGGGGGGTGGGGGGGGGGGGGGGTGGGGGGGGGGGGGGGTGGGGGGGGGGGGGGGTGGGGGGGGGGGGGGGTGGGGGGGGGGGGGGGTGGGGGGGGGGGGGGGTGGGGGGGGGGGGGGGTGGGGGGGGGGGGGGGTGGGGGGGGGGGGGGGTGGGGGGGGGGGGGGGTGGGGGGGGGGGGGGGTGGGGGGGGGGGGGGGTGGGGGGGGGGGGGGGTGGGGGGGGGGGGGGGTGGGGGGGGGGGGGGGTGGGGGGGGGGGGGGGTGGGGGGGGGGGGGGGTGGGGGGGGGGGGGGGTGGGGGGGGGGGGGGGTGGGGGGGGGGGGGGGTGGGGGGGGGGGGGGGTGGGGGGGGGGGGGGGTGGGGGGGGGGGGGGGTGGGGGGGGGGGGGGGTGGGGGGGGGGGGGGGTGGGGGGGGGGGGGGGTGGGGGGGGGGGGGGGTGGGGGGGGGGGGGGGTGGGGGGGGGGGGGGGTGGGGGGGGGGGGGGGTGGGGGGGGGGGGGGGTGGGGGGGGGGGGGGGTGGGGGGGGGGGGGGGTGGGGGGGGGGGGGGGTGGGGGGGGGGGGGGGTGGGGGGGGGGGGGGGTGGGGGGGGGGGGGGGTGGGGGGGGGGGGGGGTGGGGGGGGGGGGGGGTGGGGGGGGGGGGGGGTGGGGGGGGGGGGGGGTGGGGGGGGGGGGGGGTGGGGGGGGGGGGGGGTGGGGGGGGGGGGGGGTGGGGGGGGGGGGGGGTGGGGGGGGGGGGGGGTGGGGGGGGGGGGGGGTGGGGGGGGGGGGGGGTGGGGGGGGGGGGGGGTGGGGGGGGGGGGGGGTGGGGGGGGGGGGGGGTGGGGGGGGGGGGGGGTGGGGGGGGGGGGGGGTGGGGGGGGGGGGGGGTGGGGGGGGGGGGGGGTGGGGGGGGGGGGGGGTGGGGGGGGGGGGGGGTGGGGGGGGGGGGGGGTGGGGGGGGGGGGGGGTGGGGGGGGGGGGGGGTGGGGGGGGGGGGGGGTGGGGGGGGGGGGGGGTGGGGGGGGGGGGGGGTGGGGGGGGGGGGGGGTGGGGGGGGGGGGGGGTGGGGGGGGGGGGGGGTGGGGGGGGGGGGGGGTGGGGGGGGGGGGGGGTGGGGGGGGGGGGGGGTGGGGGGGGGGGGGGGTGGGGGGGGGGGGGGGTGGGGGGGGGGGGGGGTGGGGGGGGGGGGGGGTGGGGGGGGGGGGGGGTGGGGGGGGGGGGGGGTGGGGGGGGGGGGGGGTGGGGGGGGGGGGGGGTGGGGGGGGGGGGGGGTGGGGGGGGGGGGGGGTGGGGGGGGGGGGGGGTGGGGGGGGGGGGGGGTGGGGGGGGGGGGGGGTGGGGGGGGGGGGGGGTGGGGGGGGGGGGGGGTGGGGGGGGGGGGGGGTGGGGGGGGGGGGGGGTGGGGGGGGGGGGGGGTGGGGGGGGGGGGGGGTGGGGGGGGGGGGGGGTGGGGGGGGGGGGGGGTGGGGGGGGGGGGGGGTGGGGGGGGGGGGGGGTGGGGGGGGGGGGGGGTGGGGGGGGGGGGGGGTGGGGGGGGGGGGGGGTGGGGGGGGGGGGGGGTGGGGGGGGGGGGGGGTGGGGGGGGGGGGGGGTGGGGGGGGGGGGGGGTGGGGGGGGGGGGGGGTGGGGGGGGGGGGGGGTGGGGGGGGGGGGGGGTGGGGGGGGGGGGGGGTGGGGGGGGGGGGGGGTGGGGGGGGGGGGGGGTGGGGGGGGGGGGGGGTGGGGGGGGGGGGGGGTGGGGGGGGGGGGGGGTGGGGGGGGGGGGGGGTGGGGGGGGGGGGGGGTGGGGGGGGGGGGGGGTGGGGGGGGGGGGGGGTGGGGGGGGGGGGGGGTGGGGGGGGGGGGGGGTGGGGGGGGGGGGGGGTGGGGGGGGGGGGGGGTGGGGGGGGGGGGGGGTGGGGGGGGGGGGGGGTGGGGGGGGGGGGGGGTGGGGGGGGGGGGGGGTGGGGGGGGGGGGGGGTGGGGGGGGGGGGGGGTGGGGGGGGGGGGGGGTGGGGGGGGGGGGGGGTGGGGGGGGGGGGGGGTGGGGGGGGGGGGGGGTGGGGGGGGGGGGGGGTGGGGGGGGGGGGGGGTGGGGGGGGGGGGGGGTGGGGGGGGGGGGGGGTGGGGGGGGGGGGGGGTGGGGGGGGGGGGGGGTGGGGGGGGGGGGGGGTGGGGGGGGGGGGGGGTGGGGGGGGGGGGGGGTGGGGGGGGGGGGGGGTGGGGGGGGGGGGGGGTGGGGGGGGGGGGGGGTGGGGGGGGGGGGGGGTGGGGGGGGGGGGGGGTGGGGGGGGGGGGGGGTGGGGGGGGGGGGGGGTGGGGGGGGGGGGGGGTGGGGGGGGGGGGGGGTGGGGGGGGGGGGGGGTGGGGGGGGGGGGGGGTGGGGGGGGGGGGGGGTGGGGGGGGGGGGGGGTGGGGGGGGGGGGGGGTGGGGGGGGGGGGGGGTGGGGGGGGGGGGGGGTGGGGGGGGGGGGGGGTGGGGGGGGGGGGGGGTGGGGGGGGGGGGGGGTGGGGGGGGGGGGGGGTGGGGGGGGGGGGGGGTGGGGGGGGGGGGGGGTGGGGGGGGGGGGGGGTGGGGGGGGGGGGGGGTGGGGGGGGGGGGGGGTGGGGGGGGGGGGGGGTGGGGGGGGGGGGGGGTGGGGGGGGGGGGGGGTGGGGGGGGGGGGGGGTGGGGGGGGGGGGGGGTGGGGGGGGGGGGGGGTGGGGGGGGGGGGGGGTGGGGGGGGGGGGGGGTGGGGGGGGGGGGGGGTGGGGGGGGGGGGGGGTGGGGGGGGGGGGGGGTGGGGGGGGGGGGGGGTGGGGGGGGGGGGGGGTGGGGGGGGGGGGGGGTGGGGGGGGGGGGGGGTGGGGGGGGGGGGGGGTGGGGGGGGGGGGGGGTGGGGGGGGGGGGGGGTGGGGGGGGGGGGGGGTGGGGGGGGGGGGGGGTGGGGGGGGGGGGGGGTGGGGGGGGGGGGGGGTGGGGGGGGGGGGGGGTGGGGGGGGGGGGGGGTGGGGGGGGGGGGGGGTGGGGGGGGGGGGGGGTGGGGGGGGGGGGGGGTGGGGGGGGGGGGGGGTGGGGGGGGGGGGGGGTGGGGGGGGGGGGGGGTGGGGGGGGGGGGGGGTGGGGGGGGGGGGGGGTGGGGGGGGGGGGGGGTGGGGGGGGGGGGGGGTGGGGGGGGGGGGGGGTGGGGGGGGGGGGGGGTGGGGGGGGGGGGGGGTGGGGGGGGGGGGGGGTGGGGGGGGGGGGGGGTGGGGGGGGGGGGGGGTGGGGGGGGGGGGGGGTGGGGGGGGGGGGGGGTGGGGGGGGGGGGGGGTGGGGGGGGGGGGGGGTGGGGGGGGGGGGGGGTGGGGGGGGGGGGGGGTGGGGGGGGGGGGGGGTGGGGGGGGGGGGGGGTGGGGGGGGGGGGGGGTGGGGGGGGGGGGGGGTGGGGGGGGGGGGGGGTGGGGGGGGGGGGGGGTGGGGGGGGGGGGGGGTGGGGGGGGGGGGGGGTGGGGGGGGGGGGGGGTGGGGGGGGGGGGGGGTGGGGGGGGGGGGGGGTGGGGGGGGGGGGGGGTGGGGGGGGGGGGGGGTGGGGGGGGGGGGGGGTGGGGGGGGGGGGGGGTGGGGGGGGGGGGGGGTGGGGGGGGGGGGGGGTGGGGGGGGGGGGGGGTGGGGGGGGGGGGGGGTGGGGGGGGGGGGGGGTGGGGGGGGGGGGGGGTGGGGGGGGGGGGGGGTGGGGGGGGGGGGGGGTGGGGGGGGGGGGGGGTGGGGGGGGGGGGGGGTGGGGGGGGGGGGGGGTGGGGGGGGGGGGGGGTGGGGGGGGGGGGGGGTGGGGGGGGGGGGGGGTGGGGGGGGGGGGGGGTGGGGGGGGGGGGGGGTGGGGGGGGGGGGGGGTGGGGGGGGGGGGGGGTGGGGGGGGGGGGGGGTGGGGGGGGGGGGGGGTGGGGGGGGGGGGGGGTGGGGGGGGGGGGGGGTGGGGGGGGGGGGGGGTGGGGGGGGGGGGGGGTGGGGGGGGGGGGGGGTGGGGGGGGGGGGGGGTGGGGGGGGGGGGGGGTGGGGGGGGGGGGGGGTGGGGGGGGGGGGGGGTGGGGGGGGGGGGGGGTGGGGGGGGGGGGGGGTGGGGGGGGGGGGGGGTGGGGGGGGGGGGGGGTGGGGGGGGGGGGGGGTGGGGGGGGGGGGGGGTGGGGGGGGGGGGGGGTGGGGGGGGGGGGGGGTGGGGGGGGGGGGGGGTGGGGGGGGGGGGGGGTGGGGGGGGGGGGGGGTGGGGGGGGGGGGGGGTGGGGGGGGGGGGGGGTGGGGGGGGGGGGGGGTGGGGGGGGGGGGGGGTGGGGGGGGGGGGGGGTGGGGGGGGGGGGGGGTGGGGGGGGGGGGGGGTGGGGGGGGGGGGGGGTGGGGGGGGGGGGGGGTGGGGGGGGGGGGGGGTGGGGGGGGGGGGGGGTGGGGGGGGGGGGGGGTGGGGGGGGGGGGGGGTGGGGGGGGGGGGGGGTGGGGGGGGGGGGGGGTGGGGGGGGGGGGGGGTGGGGGGGGGGGGGGGTGGGGGGGGGGGGGGGTGGGGGGGGGGGGGGGTGGGGGGGGGGGGGGGTGGGGGGGGGGGGGGGTGGGGGGGGGGGGGGGTGGGGGGGGGGGGGGGTGGGGGGGGGGGGGGGTGGGGGGGGGGGGGGGTGGGGGGGGGGGGGGGTGGGGGGGGGGGGGGGTGGGGGGGGGGGGGGGTGGGGGGGGGGGGGGGTGGGGGGGGGGGGGGGTGGGGGGGGGGGGGGGTGGGGGGGGGGGGGGGTGGGGGGGGGGGGGGGTGGGGGGGGGGGGGGGTGGGGGGGGGGGGGGGTGGGGGGGGGGGGGGGTGGGGGGGGGGGGGGGTGGGGGGGGGGGGGGGTGGGGGGGGGGGGGGGTGGGGGGGGGGGGGGGTGGGGGGGGGGGGGGGTGGGGGGGGGGGGGGGTGGGGGGGGGGGGGGGTGGGGGGGGGGGGGGGTGGGGGGGGGGGGGGGTGGGGGGGGGGGGGGGTGGGGGGGGGGGGGGGTGGGGGGGGGGGGGGGTGGGGGGGGGGGGGGGTGGGGGGGGGGGGGGGTGGGGGGGGGGGGGGGTGGGGGGGGGGGGGGGTGGGGGGGGGGGGGGGTGGGGGGGGGGGGGGGTGGGGGGGGGGGGGGGTGGGGGGGGGGGGGGGTGGGGGGGGGGGGGGGTGGGGGGGGGGGGGGGTGGGGGGGGGGGGGGGTGGGGGGGGGGGGGGGTGGGGGGGGGGGGGGGTGGGGGGGGGGGGGGGTGGGGGGGGGGGGGGGTGGGGGGGGGGGGGGGTGGGGGGGGGGGGGGGTGGGGGGGGGGGGGGGTGGGGGGGGGGGGGGGTGGGGGGGGGGGGGGGTGGGGGGGGGGGGGGGTGGGGGGGGGGGGGGGTGGGGGGGGGGGGGGGTGGGGGGGGGGGGGGGTGGGGGGGGGGGGGGGTGGGGGGGGGGGGGGGTGGGGGGGGGGGGGGGTGGGGGGGGGGGGGGGTGGGGGGGGGGGGGGGTGGGGGGGGGGGGGGGTGGGGGGGGGGGGGGGTGGGGGGGGGGGGGGGTGGGGGGGGGGGGGGGTGGGGGGGGGGGGGGGTGGGGGGGGGGGGGGGTGGGGGGGGGGGGGGGTGGGGGGGGGGGGGGGTGGGGGGGGGGGGGGGTGGGGGGGGGGGGGGGTGGGGGGGGGGGGGGGTGGGGGGGGGGGGGGGTGGGGGGGGGGGGGGGTGGGGGGGGGGGGGGGTGGGGGGGGGGGGGGGTGGGGGGGGGGGGGGGTGGGGGGGGGGGGGGGTGGGGGGGGGGGGGGGTGGGGGGGGGGGGGGGTGGGGGGGGGGGGGGGTGGGGGGGGGGGGGGGTGGGGGGGGGGGGGGGTGGGGGGGGGGGGGGGTGGGGGGGGGGGGGGGTGGGGGGGGGGGGGGGTGGGGGGGGGGGGGGGTGGGGGGGGGGGGGGGTGGGGGGGGGGGGGGGTGGGGGGGGGGGGGGGTGGGGGGGGGGGGGGGTGGGGGGGGGGGGGGGTGGGGGGGGGGGGGGGTGGGGGGGGGGGGGGGTGGGGGGGGGGGGGGGTGGGGGGGGGGGGGGGTGGGGGGGGGGGGGGGTGGGGGGGGGGGGGGGTGGGGGGGGGGGGGGGTGGGGGGGGGGGGGGGTGGGGGGGGGGGGGGGTGGGGGGGGGGGGGGGTGGGGGGGGGGGGGGGTGGGGGGGGGGGGGGGTGGGGGGGGGGGGGGGTGGGGGGGGGGGGGGGTGGGGGGGGGGGGGGGTGGGGGGGGGGGGGGGTGGGGGGGGGGGGGGGTGGGGGGGGGGGGGGGTGGGGGGGGGGGGGGGTGGGGGGGGGGGGGGGTGGGGGGGGGGGGGGGTGGGGGGGGGGGGGGGTGGGGGGGGGGGGGGGTGGGGGGGGGGGGGGGTGGGGGGGGGGGGGGGTGGGGGGGGGGGGGGGTGGGGGGGGGGGGGGGTGGGGGGGGGGGGGGGTGGGGGGGGGGGGGGGTGGGGGGGGGGGGGGGTGGGGGGGGGGGGGGGTGGGGGGGGGGGGGGGTGGGGGGGGGGGGGGGTGGGGGGGGGGGGGGGTGGGGGGGGGGGGGGGTGGGGGGGGGGGGGGGTGGGGGGGGGGGGGGGTGGGGGGGGGGGGGGGTGGGGGGGGGGGGGGGTGGGGGGGGGGGGGGGTGGGGGGGGGGGGGGGTGGGGGGGGGGGGGGGTGGGGGGGGGGGGGGGTGGGGGGGGGGGGGGGTGGGGGGGGGGGGGGGTGGGGGGGGGGGGGGGTGGGGGGGGGGGGGGGTGGGGGGGGGGGGGGGTGGGGGGGGGGGGGGGTGGGGGGGGGGGGGGGTGGGGGGGGGGGGGGGTGGGGGGGGGGGGGGGTGGGGGGGGGGGGGGGTGGGGGGGGGGGGGGGTGGGGGGGGGGGGGGGTGGGGGGGGGGGGGGGTGGGGGGGGGGGGGGGTGGGGGGGGGGGGGGGTGGGGGGGGGGGGGGGTGGGGGGGGGGGGGGGTGGGGGGGGGGGGGGGTGGGGGGGGGGGGGGGTGGGGGGGGGGGGGGGTGGGGGGGGGGGGGGGTGGGGGGGGGGGGGGGTGGGGGGGGGGGGGGGTGGGGGGGGGGGGGGGTGGGGGGGGGGGGGGGTGGGGGGGGGGGGGGGTGGGGGGGGGGGGGGGTGGGGGGGGGGGGGGGTGGGGGGGGGGGGGGGTGGGGGGGGGGGGGGGTGGGGGGGGGGGGGGGTGGGGGGGGGGGGGGGTGGGGGGGGGGGGGGGTGGGGGGGGGGGGGGGTGGGGGGGGGGGGGGGTGGGGGGGGGGGGGGGTGGGGGGGGGGGGGGGTGGGGGGGGGGGGGGGTGGGGGGGGGGGGGGGTGGGGGGGGGGGGGGGTGGGGGGGGGGGGGGGTGGGGGGGGGGGGGGGTGGGGGGGGGGGGGGGTGGGGGGGGGGGGGGGTGGGGGGGGGGGGGGGTGGGGGGGGGGGGGGGTGGGGGGGGGGGGGGGTGGGGGGGGGGGGGGGTGGGGGGGGGGGGGGGTGGGGGGGGGGGGGGGTGGGGGGGGGGGGGGGTGGGGGGGGGGGGGGGTGGGGGGGGGGGGGGGTGGGGGGGGGGGGGGGTGGGGGGGGGGGGGGGTGGGGGGGGGGGGGGGTGGGGGGGGGGGGGGGTGGGGGGGGGGGGGGGTGGGGGGGGGGGGGGGTGGGGGGGGGGGGGGGTGGGGGGGGGGGGGGGTGGGGGGGGGGGGGGGTGGGGGGGGGGGGGGGTGGGGGGGGGGGGGGGTGGGGGGGGGGGGGGGTGGGGGGGGGGGGGGGTGGGGGGGGGGGGGGGTGGGGGGGGGGGGGGGTGGGGGGGGGGGGGGGTGGGGGGGGGGGGGGGTGGGGGGGGGGGGGGGTGGGGGGGGGGGGGGGTGGGGGGGGGGGGGGGTGGGGGGGGGGGGGGGTGGGGGGGGGGGGGGGTGGGGGGGGGGGGGGGTGGGGGGGGGGGGGGGTGGGGGGGGGGGGGGGTGGGGGGGGGGGGGGGTGGGGGGGGGGGGGGGTGGGGGGGGGGGGGGGTGGGGGGGGGGGGGGGTGGGGGGGGGGGGGGGTGGGGGGGGGGGGGGGTGGGGGGGGGGGGGGGTGGGGGGGGGGGGGGGTGGGGGGGGGGGGGGGTGGGGGGGGGGGGGGGTGGGGGGGGGGGGGGGTGGGGGGGGGGGGGGGTGGGGGGGGGGGGGGGTGGGGGGGGGGGGGGGTGGGGGGGGGGGGGGGTGGGGGGGGGGGGGGGTGGGGGGGGGGGGGGGTGGGGGGGGGGGGGGGTGGGGGGGGGGGGGGGTGGGGGGGGGGGGGGGTGGGGGGGGGGGGGGGTGGGGGGGGGGGGGGGTGGGGGGGGGGGGGGGTGGGGGGGGGGGGGGGTGGGGGGGGGGGGGGGTGGGGGGGGGGGGGGGTGGGGGGGGGGGGGGGTGGGGGGGGGGGGGGGTGGGGGGGGGGGGGGGTGGGGGGGGGGGGGGGTGGGGGGGGGGGGGGGTGGGGGGGGGGGGGGGTGGGGGGGGGGGGGGGTGGGGGGGGGGGGGGGTGGGGGGGGGGGGGGGTGGGGGGGGGGGGGGGTGGGGGGGGGGGGGGGTGGGGGGGGGGGGGGGTGGGGGGGGGGGGGGGTGGGGGGGGGGGGGGGTGGGGGGGGGGGGGGGTGGGGGGGGGGGGGGGTGGGGGGGGGGGGGGGTGGGGGGGGGGGGGGGTGGGGGGGGGGGGGGGTGGGGGGGGGGGGGGGTGGGGGGGGGGGGGGGTGGGGGGGGGGGGGGGTGGGGGGGGGGGGGGGTGGGGGGGGGGGGGGGTGGGGGGGGGGGGGGGTGGGGGGGGGGGGGGGTGGGGGGGGGGGGGGGTGGGGGGGGGGGGGGGTGGGGGGGGGGGGGGGTGGGGGGGGGGGGGGGTGGGGGGGGGGGGGGGTGGGGGGGGGGGGGGGTGGGGGGGGGGGGGGGTGGGGGGGGGGGGGGGTGGGGGGGGGGGGGGGTGGGGGGGGGGGGGGGTGGGGGGGGGGGGGGGTGGGGGGGGGGGGGGGTGGGGGGGGGGGGGGGTGGGGGGGGGGGGGGGTGGGGGGGGGGGGGGGTGGGGGGGGGGGGGGGTGGGGGGGGGGGGGGGTGGGGGGGGGGGGGGGTGGGGGGGGGGGGGGGTGGGGGGGGGGGGGGGTGGGGGGGGGGGGGGGTGGGGGGGGGGGGGGGTGGGGGGGGGGGGGGGTGGGGGGGGGGGGGGGTGGGGGGGGGGGGGGGTGGGGGGGGGGGGGGGTGGGGGGGGGGGGGGGTGGGGGGGGGGGGGGGTGGGGGGGGGGGGGGGTGGGGGGGGGGGGGGGTGGGGGGGGGGGGGGGTGGGGGGGGGGGGGGGTGGGGGGGGGGGGGGGTGGGGGGGGGGGGGGGTGGGGGGGGGGGGGGGTGGGGGGGGGGGGGGGTGGGGGGGGGGGGGGGTGGGGGGGGGGGGGGGTGGGGGGGGGGGGGGGTGGGGGGGGGGGGGGGTGGGGGGGGGGGGGGGTGGGGGGGGGGGGGGGTGGGGGGGGGGGGGGGTGGGGGGGGGGGGGGGTGGGGGGGGGGGGGGGTGGGGGGGGGGGGGGGTGGGGGGGGGGGGGGGTGGGGGGGGGGGGGGGTGGGGGGGGGGGGGGGTGGGGGGGGGGGGGGGTGGGGGGGGGGGGGGGTGGGGGGGGGGGGGGGTGGGGGGGGGGGGGGGTGGGGGGGGGGGGGGGTGGGGGGGGGGGGGGGTGGGGGGGGGGGGGGGTGGGGGGGGGGGGGGGTGGGGGGGGGGGGGGGTGGGGGGGGGGGGGGGTGGGGGGGGGGGGGGGTGGGGGGGGGGGGGGGTGGGGGGGGGGGGGGGTGGGGGGGGGGGGGGGTGGGGGGGGGGGGGGGTGGGGGGGGGGGGGGGTGGGGGGGGGGGGGGGTGGGGGGGGGGGGGGGTGGGGGGGGGGGGGGGTGGGGGGGGGGGGGGGTGGGGGGGGGGGGGGGTGGGGGGGGGGGGGGGTGGGGGGGGGGGGGGGTGGGGGGGGGGGGGGGTGGGGGGGGGGGGGGGTGGGGGGGGGGGGGGGTGGGGGGGGGGGGGGGTGGGGGGGGGGGGGGGTGGGGGGGGGGGGGGGTGGGGGGGGGGGGGGGTGGGGGGGGGGGGGGGTGGGGGGGGGGGGGGGTGGGGGGGGGGGGGGGTGGGGGGGGGGGGGGGTGGGGGGGGGGGGGGGTGGGGGGGGGGGGGGGTGGGGGGGGGGGGGGGTGGGGGGGGGGGGGGGTGGGGGGGGGGGGGGGTGGGGGGGGGGGGGGGTGGGGGGGGGGGGGGGTGGGGGGGGGGGGGGGTGGGGGGGGGGGGGGGTGGGGGGGGGGGGGGGTGGGGGGGGGGGGGGGTGGGGGGGGGGGGGGGTGGGGGGGGGGGGGGGTGGGGGGGGGGGGGGGTGGGGGGGGGGGGGGGTGGGGGGGGGGGGGGGTGGGGGGGGGGGGGGGTGGGGGGGGGGGGGGGTGGGGGGGGGGGGGGGTGGGGGGGGGGGGGGGTGGGGGGGGGGGGGGGTGGGGGGGGGGGGGGGTGGGGGGGGGGGGGGGTGGGGGGGGGGGGGGGTGGGGGGGGGGGGGGGTGGGGGGGGGGGGGGGTGGGGGGGGGGGGGGGTGGGGGGGGGGGGGGGTGGGGGGGGGGGGGGGTGGGGGGGGGGGGGGGTGGGGGGGGGGGGGGGTGGGGGGGGGGGGGGGTGGGGGGGGGGGGGGGTGGGGGGGGGGGGGGGTGGGGGGGGGGGGGGGTGGGGGGGGGGGGGGGTGGGGGGGGGGGGGGGTGGGGGGGGGGGGGGGTGGGGGGGGGGGGGGGTGGGGGGGGGGGGGGGTGGGGGGGGGGGGGGGTGGGGGGGGGGGGGGGTGGGGGGGGGGGGGGGTGGGGGGGGGGGGGGGTGGGGGGGGGGGGGGGTGGGGGGGGGGGGGGGTGGGGGGGGGGGGGGGTGGGGGGGGGGGGGGGTGGGGGGGGGGGGGGGTGGGGGGGGGGGGGGGTGGGGGGGGGGGGGGGTGGGGGGGGGGGGGGGTGGGGGGGGGGGGGGGTGGGGGGGGGGGGGGGTGGGGGGGGGGGGGGGTGGGGGGGGGGGGGGGTGGGGGGGGGGGGGGGTGGGGGGGGGGGGGGGTGGGGGGGGGGGGGGGTGGGGGGGGGGGGGGGTGGGGGGGGGGGGGGGTGGGGGGGGGGGGGGGTGGGGGGGGGGGGGGGTGGGGGGGGGGGGGGGTGGGGGGGGGGGGGGGTGGGGGGGGGGGGGGGTGGGGGGGGGGGGGGGTGGGGGGGGGGGGGGGTGGGGGGGGGGGGGGGTGGGGGGGGGGGGGGGTGGGGGGGGGGGGGGGTGGGGGGGGGGGGGGGTGGGGGGGGGGGGGGGTGGGGGGGGGGGGGGGTGGGGGGGGGGGGGGGTGGGGGGGGGGGGGGGTGGGGGGGGGGGGGGGTGGGGGGGGGGGGGGGTGGGGGGGGGGGGGGGTGGGGGGGGGGGGGGGTGGGGGGGGGGGGGGGTGGGGGGGGGGGGGGGTGGGGGGGGGGGGGGGTGGGGGGGGGGGGGGGTGGGGGGGGGGGGGGGTGGGGGGGGGGGGGGGTGGGGGGGGGGGGGGGTGGGGGGGGGGGGGGGTGGGGGGGGGGGGGGGTGGGGGGGGGGGGGGGTGGGGGGGGGGGGGGGTGGGGGGGGGGGGGGGTGGGGGGGGGGGGGGGTGGGGGGGGGGGGGGGTGGGGGGGGGGGGGGGTGGGGGGGGGGGGGGGTGG
This sequence comes from Sphaerodactylus townsendi, assembly GCF_021028975.2. Classification (NCBI taxonomy): domain Eukaryota; kingdom Metazoa; phylum Chordata; class Lepidosauria; order Squamata; family Sphaerodactylidae; genus Sphaerodactylus; species Sphaerodactylus townsendi. The sequence goes on from NC_059427.1 coordinate 1,733,079, forward strand.
GGGGGGGGGGGGGTGGGGGGGGGGGGGGGTGGGGGGGGGGGGGGGTGGGGGGGGGGGGGGGTGGGGGGGGGGGGGGGTGGGGGGGGGGGGGGGTGGGGGGGGGGGGGGGTGGGGGGGGGGGGGGGTGGGGGGGGGGGGGGGTGGGGGGGGGGGGGGGTGGGGGGGGGGGGGGGTGGGGGGGGGGGGGGGTGGGGGGGGGGGGGGGTGGGGGGGGGGGGGGGTGGGGGGGGGGGGGGGTGGGGGGGGGGGGGGGTGGGGGGGGGGGGGGGTGGGGGGGGGGGGGGGTGGGGGGGGGGGGGGGTGGGGGGGGGGGGGGGTGGGGGGGGGGGGGGGTGGGGGGGGGGGGGGGTGGGGGGGGGGGGGGGTGGGGGGGGGGGGGGGTGGGGGGGGGGGGGGGTGGGGGGGGGGGGGGGTGGGGGGGGGGGGGGGTGGGGGGGGGGGGGGGTGGGGGGGGGGGGGGGTGGGGGGGGGGGGGGGTGGGGGGGGGGGGGGGTGGGGGGGGGGGGGGGTGGGGGGGGGGGGGGGTGGGGGGGGGGGGGGGTGGGGGGGGGGGGGGGTGGGGGGGGGGGGGGGTGGGGGGGGGGGGGGGTGGGGGGGGGGGGGGGTGGGGGGGGGGGGGGGTGGGGGGGGGGGGGGGTGGGGGGGGGGGGGGGTGGGGGGGGGGGGGGGTGGGGGGGGGGGGGGGTGGGGGGGGGGGGGGGTGGGGGGGGGGGGGGGTGGGGGGGGGGGGGGGTGGGGGGGGGGGGGGGTGGGGGGGGGGGGGGGTGGGGGGGGGGGGGGGTGGGGGGGGGGGGGGGTGGGGGGGGGGGGGGGTGGGGGGGGGGGGGGGTGGGGGGGGGGGGGGGTGGGGGGGGGGGGGGGTGGGGGGGGGGGGGGGTGGGGGGGGGGGGGGGTGGGGGGGGGGGGGGGTGGGGGGGGGGGGGGGTGGGGGGGGGGGGGGGTGGGGTGGCGGGGGGGGGGGGGGGTTGTGGGGGGGGTGGGGGGGGGGGGGGGGGGGGGGGGGGGGGGGCGGGGGGGGGGGGGGGGGGGGGGGGGGGGGGGGCCCCCGTGGGGGCGGCGGGGGGGGGGGGAGGGGGGGGTTCCCCGGAGGCGGGGGGGGGGGGGGGGGGGGGGGGGGGGGGGGGGGGGGGGGGGGGGCTGGGGGGAAAAGGAGGGAGGATGTCCTTCTGGGGCCTGAAATCTGGGATGCTCTGAAGCTCCTTCTGGGTCTGAGCTTAGCTGTGGCTCTGCAGGGGCTGCTGCATCCTTCAATTTGGGATAATCCAGGGAAAGGTGGGGGCTTCCTTCACAAAAGCCAAGCTGCAAGAGCTCCAACCTCCCTTTCCTATAGCAGTCACCTAAATGCCTTTAGGGCTCACCTGCCTTCCCCACAACTGGCAGCTCTTCCACAAACCACAAGGGCCTGTACTTGAAGTGTTGGGTTTACTCAGTGAAATACTGGCTCCCGTTTTCTCCAAAACAATTCTGAAAACCAGCTCTTCATGGTTATTTTCACAACTATAATGAAGCTCTCTGTACAGTTGCAGGACTGGAGATCATGGTAACTTCTTATGGAGAGCCAGCATGGTATAGTGGCTAAAACCAGTGCAGTCCAATCTTGAGAGGGGGGTTCAAGTCCCTGCTCCTCCACATGAAGCCTGCTGGGTGATCTTGGGCTAGTCACAGAACTCTCTCAGTTCCTGACAAGGTGTTTGTAGTGGGGAGGGAAAGGAATGTGATTTATAAGCCCCCTTCAGGCTCTTTAGGGTAGAGAAAAGTGGGAATATAAAAGCCTTCTCCTCTTCTTCTCTTTAATCATGAATAGCAGAGACTCAAAAGAGCTGCATTACAAGTCAAATGTGAACAGTAGGGGAATGATGGTTTGCCATTTCCTCCCCTTAAAGTGCAAGGGATAGACAGAATAGAAAACCTGCTGACCTGGGGAGGCCTGACTGGGGATCAGGTGGGACTGGAGCTCAGTTGTGGGGGGCGGGGGAGGGGGTGGAGAATATCTGATCAAGAAAATGGTCACCTGCTAATGAGCAGTGCCTGATGGGGGGGCTTGGCTTCTTGCCCATGTGCTAACTGGACCTCTTTCTTCCTTCCAGCAGCACCTATAGAGGAGATGGTTGGGGGAAACCAGGGATTCTCTGTGGAAGAAGACCAGGATGATGTTTCTGAAGGAAAGGTTGGGGACAGAGACCGACCACAAAGGCAGGAGGGAAACCATGCAGACAAGACGGCAGATAAGCCCATTCCATCCCAAGGAGGATGCTTCTATGAAACTCCCCTCCAAGATGTAAGATCAACGGAAGCAAGAACGAACGAATGTCTTCGTACCAACCAGAGAATCTACTCCAGGGAAAATCTGGCCATTGGAAAGACCTGCGGTGAGAATATCACTCTTATTTCTGAGGGGCAAATTCATTTAGGAGAGAAATTGTACGACTTCCTGAAGTGCGGAAAGACCTTAAGTCAGAAATCAGCCATTTCATCCCATGACATTCAGTCAGGTGAAGGGGTGTGTGTGTGTTTATGTAAATTGTTTTATTGCAAACCAAGCTTTTCTGATGCAGCAGGTTTGAATGGTCTTTTAAAGTGTATAATAATGAAGTGAAAAATCAGTGTGTGGATGGAACTTCTAGGGAAGATCAGACTTCCTTCTGTGGATCTTAACAGGATTTCTCTTTTTATTCCAGAAGGGGATGAGCAGTTAAATGAGGGTGATGAGGCAGTCCTTTATGAAGTCCAGAATGAAGATTTAGAAGGAATCTTCAGGAATCGAGGTGGACCTAATAAGCAGAAAGGAAGTCACATGTCTGAAAATAGGGATAAATCTATTTCATGCCAAGGGCAGGATTTCAGTGAACTAATCCAAACACCAGAGGAAGCACATATGTGCTTGGAATGTGAGATGACCTTCTCAGATCCAAACGAATATGAGATCCATCTGCAAATGCACAGTGGAAAGAAGGCCGATCAATGCTTGGAGTTTGGAAATAATTATGTTCGCAGAACAGAGCTACCTAGCCATAGAAGAATATATAATGGAGAGAAACTTTATAGCTACACAGACTGTGGAAATAGCTTCTCAGGTAAATCAGATCTTTCTCAAAACCATTGTGGGACTCATTCAGGAGAGAATCCATTAATCCGCATTGATAATGGAAAGGCTTCCTCTGGTATAAGAAAGGGTACTGTACATCTTCTAAAGCACAGAATAATAAAGGCACATAAATGCTTTAGCTGTGGAAAGTTGTTCAGATGCAGATCAAAGCTCCTGGTGCACCAAATTACTCACACAAAGGAGAGATCTTTTGAATGCTCACAGTGTGGAAAGAGATTTAGTCAGAGTGGCACTCTTCAACAGCATCAAAGAACTCACACAAAGGAGAGACCTTTTGAATGCTCACAGTGTAGAAAGAGATTCAGTCGGAGTAGTACTCTGAAAGAGCATCAAAGAACTCATACAAAGGAGAGACCTTTTGAATGCTCAGAATGTGGAAAGAGATTCAGTCAAAGTGGCAATCTTCAACAGCATCAAAGAACTCACAGAAAGGAGAGACCTTTTGAATGCTCAGAGTGTGGAAAGAGATTCAGTTGGAATGGCAGTCTTCAACGGCATCAAAGAACTCACACAAAGGAGAAACCTTTTGAATGCTCAGAGTGTGGAAAGAGGTTTTGTTGGAATGGCGGTCTTCAACGGCATCAAAGAACTCACACAAAGGACAGACCTTTTCAGTGCTCAGAGTGTGGAAAGAAATTCAGTTGGAGTGGCGGTCTTCAGCGGCATCAAATAACTCACACAAAGGAGAGACCTTTTGAATGCTCACAGTGTGGAAAGAGATTCAGTCAGAGTGGCACTCTTCAACGGCATCAAAGAATTCACACAAGGGAGAGGCCTTTTGAATGCTCCGAGTGTGGAAAGAGATTCAGTCAGAGTGGCACTCTTCAACGGCATCAAGGAACTCACTCAAAGGAGAGACCTTTTGAATGCTCAGAGTGTGGAAAGAGGTTTTGTTGGAGTGGCAGTCTTCAAAAGCATCAAAGAACCCACTCAAAGGAGAGACCTTTTGAATGCTCCGAGTGTGGAAAGAGATTCTGTCGGAGTGACAGCCTTCAAACGCATCAAAGAACCCACACAAAGGAGAGACCTTTTGAATGCTCAAAGTGTGGAAAGAGATTCCGTTGGAGCGGCAATCTTGAACGGCATCAAATAATTCACACAAAGGAGAGACCATTTGAATGCCCAGAGTGTGGAAAGAGATTCAGTCAAAATAGCAGTCTTCAGCAGCATCAAAGAACTCACAGAAAGGAGAGACCTTTTGAATGCTTAGTGTGTGGAAAGAGATTCAGTCAAAGTGGCAATCTTCGACAGCATCAAAGGACTCACACGAAGGAGAGACCTTTTGAATGCTCAGAGTGTAGAAAGAGATTCCGTTGGAGCAGCAATCTTGAACGGCATCAAAGAACTCACACAAAGGAGAGACCTTTCCAATGTGCAGAGTGTGGAAAGAGATTCCGTCATAAGAGTAATCTTCAAGAGCATCAAAGAACTCACACAAGATAGAGACCTTTGTGGTGTTCATTATAAGGCCCCTGTCCACTTTCAGATGTGGCACCCCAATTTGATCCCCTTCTTCTCACAATAGTTTGGAGGGCACCCCCTGTATAACAGAAAGTGCCTTTTTATGCTCAGTGTGTAGAAAGAGATTCACTCTGCACAGCTAAATCTTTTGTTCTCTTTGTGTTCTTTTCTGTTTCTTCACACTGATTATTAAACGTGTTCTCCTTATTCCTATGTGCACATTGCTGGAAAGCTGCATTGATTGATGTTGTTTCTTTTTCTGTAATCTTTTGCTTCATTTTTATCTTGAGCAATTAGTTTTCTCAATCAACTTTCAAGGTTTTAAATTTCATTTGGCTACATAAATAACCTTTCCACAGTTCAAGTGCTTTATTGAGAACCACCCACCTCTTTTCTTCTTTCTACCTTTTCCCAACCATTCTGGGAATTATCAGTTCTTTAAAGTTTCTAGATTTGTGTCACAGCCCTAGCCTTGCTCAAAGACAAGAATCAGTACTTTAAACTTTGAATTCCTTTTTTATGGATGGCCCCTCCACCCCACTACTCAGGCAGGACACAGAATTCCCAGAGAAGGGGGAGGAGGGAGAGGAGAAGGAGGAAAGCAAACCAGTTTCATCCAGTCATACACATTCCAAAAGGCAGATAACATTCTTGATACCCGTGTATGCTCGTGTATAAGTCGACCCGCATTTAAGTCGAGGCACCTAATTTTACCACAAAAAACTGGGAAAACTTATTGACTCACCTATAAGTTGAGGGTAGGAAATGCAGCAGCTACTGGTAAATTTCAAAAATAAAAATAGATACCAATAAAATTACATTAATTGAGGCATCAGTAGGTTTTTGAATATTTATTTCAAAGAAAAACAGTAAAATAGCTCTGTAATTGGAAAAGAGGGTCAACAAAAACAATATGGTCTCAACAATAGCTTTAAAAGTACAAAAACAGCTCAACCAGCAACCAAGCTAAAACACAAGAGTTAAAATCCTTCAAAACTGGATTTTTGGTCAGGGGATGAATGTTTATGTTAGCAGTACCAACATTTCAAAGTATCTTTAGGAAACCCTCCTGATGATACCACCCAGATTTGGTGAAGTTTGGTTCAGGGGGTCCAAAGTTATGGACCCTTATTAGCTCCCATTGGAAACATGGGGGATGGGGCACCCCCTTTGGCGGTCCATAATTTTGGACCCCTAAACCAAACATCACCAAATCTGGCTGGTATCATCAGGAGAGTCTCTTGAAAAATTCCCTGAAATTTTGGTGCCGCTAGCCTAAAAATTGCACCCCCTGCCGGCCGACAAAGTAAAAACCCTAAAATATATTTTAAAATACACCTGACTCTCGTATAAGTAGAGGCGGGCTTTTTTAGTACGAAAAATGTGCTGAAAAATTCGACTTATATGCGTGTATATACGGTAACTCTCTTTCAACATCTAGCCCAGAGAATAATGGCATCAATCCCTAGGTTTAAATGGCTATGTTTAAGGTAGGGTTTTGGAGGTGCAGCTGCTTCTGTTGAAACAATAAAGGTGCGTGTACCACATTAAAAAATGCAATCAAAATCACATGTGGTACACTGGCAGGCTCACACTTGATCAATAATATCATCTATTACTTACAATGGTCTTTTCACCCACAGCACCTTAGAAAAAATCTTCCTGTAAGTCAACTTATACAAGCAAAAACGAATTCGTCTCCATATGAAGATTTTCTGAATCAAGCAACTGACATTTTTCAAAAACATTCTGATAGGGGATACCCTAAGAGGGTGATGATGACGGCTTTTCAAAAAGTATCTAACATAGATAGAAAAAAACTTAGAAAAAAGAGTAAGATCTGAGCAAAAACTACTAGTGTGGGCATTAGATTTTTCCACTAGGTTGACAGAAATACTGCACATTGTATGGAACCATTGGCACTTGGTGCCGGGTATTCCGGGCTGTGAGTTGCCACCTAAATGTGGTTTCCATCATACTTCTAATATTAAACAATAATTAGTGAAAGCTGATATACAAACGGAACAGCGTATTGCACCTATATTGATAGGTCATTTTAAATGTGGTAGATGTTCTCAATGCTCTTCGTCACTGAATACCAAGGCTTGCGGGCTTGCATTGGCATGATTGATGCCGATGCAAGCCTTGGGGCCATTCGCACAAACATGCTCTGCACAGCCGCGCAGCCCCCCGAATAGCTGCCTACCTTTTCCCTGCCTTCTGTCGCTCTGAGGAGGGAAGGGGACATGCCCCCTGGCCAGAGCGATGGCTGAAGCGGCGGAGACAAGGAGGCGTGTCCCCTGGCCTCATCAGAGTGTCGGCAGCCAGTAGGAGGTAAGGAGGCGTTTGGGGCCGGGGAGAGGAATACGCCGGCTTCCACCTGCTGCCGTTCGCATGGCAGCGGATGGAAGCCAGCGTTTGCAGGAAAACTCGCTCCCCGAGTGAGTTTTGAAAACACCATTTTGGCGGGCACAGCACTGCTGCATCGATTTGGCAGCAGCGCCTGTGCAAAGGGTCCCCGCCAAAATGGTGTTTTACTGGTTGCTTTCAGCCCGTGCGGAAACTGCCCAAGACTATAGAAGATTCCAATTCAGGATTGAAATGGCAATTGTCTACGTTTACAAACTGTAACACTGCTAATTGTGTTATATTATTTTTTGTCCCTGCAAAAAGATTTATATTGGAAAAAACGTCTCGACCCCTTAAGGTTAGAATTTCGAAGCATAAGTCGAATATCCGAAATAAAAGGGAAGAAGCCCCCTTAGAATGACACTTATTTTCAGACGCAGCATTCAGAACAAGAAATGACTTTTGCAGTATTGCAGAAATATCAACCCAGACGAGGTGTGGACTTGCAGAAACATATATTGCAAGAAGAAAATAGGTTCATTTTTAGATTCCGAAGTCATATATTAGGTCTAAACAGAGAGTTAGATTTTAGCTGCCACTTGTAATTATCCAAAATAATCCCCTGGTTACAGCCATCCTCCAATCATCCCAGCACACCTGGACCCAATTAGGTCGAATAGATAAATACTAACTTACTTTCACCTGTGAAAGACTAAAAATAGCCAGCGAAGTGGGTCAAGAAAAATGAGATATTGCTGAGCACCGTAAGTAATAAAGTTGATTAGAATTTATCTGATTATAGGACTGTACACAATAATTGATGTTTGTAGGAGCTCCGGAATGTAGAAAGTAAAACAGGCGCACTGTACATAAACCTAATGCATTTGATAAGAAGGGATCTTATGATAAGAATGCATAATGGATGTTAGTCGAATGTATAGCTAAAAACATGTGGATATATATTGAATATATATTATATATTTTTAGAAACTTCATTATGGCATTATTATAGCAATTACATACATTGAAAGGTCTGAGGAAGACATGAGTCGAAAACGCTTATATGTGAAGGCGTTCCATTGTTTTTGGATTCCAGTGTGGAGTTTCCCTTGAACAGCCGGAGAGCGGGTCTACAGGAACACCGAGTTTGTCGTCTCTTTTCAACGCATAAAGTAATGAGGATACAAACACAAGTCGGACTCATGTTGAATTGTTTAGTTGGACTTTATATGCACAGATTATTGATTGAGGATTTATCCCAGAAGTGGAGCTAGGAAACCCCTGCCTGACACACGCCACAGCGTCCCCAAGGCTCTCTCTTGTCCTCTGTGCTTTGGACTCTTGAGTGTTCTGTTGGACTTTGAGAGTCCAGGCGGTGTCTCTGCTGGAGTCTTTGTTCAGACCTCGAATGTTAGGCTCTTTGGAAGCATTGGACAGGACATAAGAACATAAGACCAGAGTCCATCTAGTCCAGCACTCTGCTACTCGCAGTGGCCCACCAGGTGCCTTTGGGAGCTCACATGCAGGAGGTGAAAGCAATGGCCTTCTGCTGCTGCTGCTCCCGAGCACCTGGTCTGCTAAGGAATTTGCAACCTCAGATCAAGAAGGATCAAGATTGGACCTCTTTCCAGTGCCCTCTCCTTTCTTCAGACAGGAGGCTGGTTCCAATGTTTACTCCAGAGGTGGAAGGATTGTCAAGAATTCCTCTTAATGGCGCTGTTCAAGAAGGTTGATAGAGGTGGGAATAAAGGAACATTTTCCAGTTTTTAATTTTTATGCTAAAACATCCAATTTCCATGTCGTTCTTTTTTCCTATAATTAATAGGTTCTATTGCCAATAAAATACTAGGTTCATTGAGCATTTGGAAATTGTAATAAATGTTGTTCTGATAACAACTTGGTTGCCATTTGGGGGCTTTAGAACAACCACAGGAAACAGTGCTGAGACTTTCATGCCTTAGTTGAAGTGTTACTCCTATTGTCTGGCAGCTAACAACATGCATACCTCTCCTTTTTGAGCCTGGGACCCCTTTGGAATTCTGATGTCATGTGCTGACTGGCGTGACTCTGAAATGGCTGCTAAACGATGTGGAGCAGCCCCCAATGTCAGGACCATGCCTGTCAGTACCTAGATGTCTTGCTGTGTGTGAATTGCAAATGTTCCCCTGTAAATGTTTTCCTGTTTCCATCTTCCCTTCCTGGCAATCTCCTGGCGCCAGCCCATCTGCAAAGAGGTGTGAAAGGTTCCCAGGTCCTTTGAAGCTCTGTAGTGCAATTGTTGTAGAAACTGTAGTGGACATTTGGTGTGGGGCGAAACGGGGGGCGGGTGTTAAAGGATATATGTCCTGGATCTGAGATCCTGCTTTGCATTGTTACTCTTCGTATTACCTGGAATAAACTGCTTTAGGACTTTCCTACGGTCTCTGTTATTTCCACGTTCGAGAGTCTGACACCCAAATGGCTACTTTAGGAGGCAAATCCAAAATTGTAGGGGAAGCACAAATGGATGGGGGAAGAGGGATAAAAAAAATGGGAAGAAAAGTGAGAGAGAATAAAACATACATGAGCGGCAGCTGCCTCTGCAACGCCATTTTAATACGCAAAGCCAACTGGATCTTCAGTGACCAATCACAGCCCCTTCCGGGTGACGGCTTCCCCAGGCCCCACCCACCTTCTCAAAACACTTGGTGTGCATCAATAAAGGTGTTACTGGGCACCATTCTGTCATGGTCTTCTAATTTCTTCGCCAGGGTCCTGCCATATTTCTTTCTACAGAGCAGCCTTGAGAATTGTTTCCATTTCATCCTGCCTGTACCAGTTCTTCTCTTCTCTTGCTTGGTAACGGTACTGTTGCATGTCTACTTGCTGTCTGAGGAACGTATGTGTGCTTGTGTGTAAGTGTGCTTTCCAATCAAAGGGAAGAAGAAGAAGAAGAAGAAGAAGAAGGAGAAGAAGAAGGAGAAGGAGAAGGAGGAGAAGAAGAAGAAGAAGAAGAAGAAGAAGAAGAAGAAGAAGAAGAAGAAGAAGAAGAAGAAGAAGAAGAAGAAGAAGAGGAGGAGGAGGAGTTTGGATTTATATCCCCCCTTTCTCTTCTGTAGGAGACTCAAAGGGGCTTACAATCTCCTTGCCCTTCCCCCCTCACAACAAACACCCTGCGAGGTAGGTGGGGCTAAGAGAGCTCCGAGAAGCTGTGACTAGCCCAAGGTCACCCAGCTGGCATGTGTGAGAGTGTACAGGCTAATCTGAATTCCCCAGATAAGCCTCCACAGCTCAGGCGGCAGAGCTGGGAATCAAACCCAGTTCCTCCAGATTAGATATTATTATTATTATTTATTTATTAAACTTGCTATACCGCCCTATCCCCGGAGGATACACGAGCTCTTAACCTCCTACGCCACTGCTGCTCCTGTAGGAGGGGGGATGTGGACATGATGTATTTGTGGTGGGGGGGGGATGTAATGATTTGCCCATTTTAATGTATTCAGTTCTGAAAATATAAGTCAACAGATTTTCTATGATTGTAATCAATAAATAAGAATTTTACTTTTTACATTTTATTTTATTTTTTGGATTTATATCCCGCCCTATCCCCAAAGGGCTCTGGGCGGCTTACAACACAATTCAAACTGTCCATAAATATTGAAATATAAATCCACATTTAAAAATAACCAATTTACAATTTAAAATGTAAAATAATTTAAAATGAATGCTGCAATATTAACTAATGCCTAATTTCATCCTTCCCACCATCCATCCATCCTTCCCCTCCCCCCTGACATCAAAAGTTGTTATCACGTTCCAACAATCCAGCTGGCTAGTTGGGAAAGGTCTGGTGCAGTGTTTACCAACCTTTTCGATGTCACGGTACCCTTGACCTCACTCTTCATATCTCACGGTACTCCTGCCATCCCCCCACCTTCCCCTCCCAGTGCCCCTGCTTGCCACACACCCCACCTTCCCCTCCCAGGGTGAAGGGAAGAACTAGGGGGGGCAGGAAGTGGCTGCTGACCTTATTTATTTATTTATTTATTTATTTATTTATTTATTTATTTATTTATACTTTAGGCTTCTATACCGCCCCGTCCCCGGAGGGCTTATGGCAGGCCCTGCCCCGAGCCAGCTCCATGTCCTTGCTGGCGCCGGCAGGAGACACCACAAAAGTGAGGAGGGGTTAGCATTGCCACGGTACCCCAGGGTACCACGGAACCCTGGTTGAAAATCACTGGTCTGGTGGAACAGCCATGTCTTGCAGGTGCTGTGGAATTGACATAGATTAGATCAGTGATGGCGAACCTTTTTGAGACCGAGTGCCCAAAATGCAAACCAAAACCCACTTATTTATCGCATTGTGCCAAGGTGGCAATTCACCCTGAATACTGAGGTTTTAGTTTAGAAAAAAACAACTCCTACATGGACATCTTTTGTCTTAAAAGAAAAACACAATAACAGCTTTCAATGATACAAACAACTTTTTTAATTGAAAGGTACAAGTTTGCATTTGGCATGCTTTTGAACAATTAATGTGATTTTTGCTGTTGTATGCATGTGGACAATTTGGACCACAGATGGGGGGATAAGTTTGCTTCGGTTGGTTCCCATAAACTTCCTGAGCCTTTCGTAGCTGCCTCATTTCTTGAGGAACCCTCAGCGAAAGCGTTCCTCAGCAAGGAGATTCTGGGGTGCAGATGGCCTTGGTCCAAAGCAAAATCCCCAAGCAACAAATTGTGTAACCCCTTTCATTCCAACTAACCAAAATAGCACAAAAGAGCTTTTAGGGTTGCCAACTCTCACTTGGGAAATTCCTGGAGATTTGGGAGGTGGAGCCTGGAGAGGGTGGGATTTGGGGGGGGGACCCCCACAGAGTGCTCTGCCACAAAGCAGATGTTTCCTCCAGTGGGACTAATCTCTGTATCCAGAGAGCAGTTGTAATTGCAGATCTCCTGCTCCCGGCTGGGGATTGGCAACCCTTCTGTGCTCTCTAGGACCCCTGTTTAATCCAGGACCCTGTCGTTGGACTAGTATCTGGAAGAGTTAGGTTCGAATCCCCACTCGTGCCATGGAAGTTTACTGGGTGACCTTGCCCAGTAGGACACACTTGACCTAGCCTACTTCACAGGGCTCTTGTGAGGCTTAAAGAGACTGAGATAAGCAGATTGGGTCCCAATTGGGCAGAAAGTGGGGTATGAAAGAAAGAAAGAAAGAAAGAAAGAAGGAAGGAAGGAAGGAAGGAAGGAAGGAAGGAAGGAAGGAAGGAAGGAAGGAAGAAAGAAAGAAAGAAAGAAAGAAAGAAAGAAAGAAAGAAAGAAAGAAAGAAAGAAAGAAAGAAAGAAAGAAAGAAAGAAAGAAAGAAAGAAAGAAAGAAAGAAAGAAAGAAAGAAAGAAAGAAAGAGCTCGTGTATCTAATCTGGAGGAACTGGGTTTGATTCCCAGCTCTGCCGCCTGAGCTGTGGAGGCTTATCTGGGGAATTCAGATTAGCCTGTGCACTCTCACACAGGCCAGCTGGGCGACCTTGGGCTAGTCACAGTTTCTCGGAGCTCTCTCAGCCCCACCCAACTCACAGGGTGTTTGTCGTGAGGGGGGGAAGGGTAAGCCCCTTTGAGTCTCCTGCAGGAGAGAAAGGGGGGATATAAATCCAAACTCCTCCTCCTCCTCCTCCTCTTCTTCCTCTTCCTCTTCCTCTTCTTCTTGGGATTGGCATCTTTGGTCCCAGATCACCAAAATAGCTGGGCTGACTTTACAAGCACCCAACACACAGGCCTGCCTCTGACCATGGAGGCTCCATTTAGAATAGGGGCTCCCTGGCTCCCTTTGGCTCTCAGTTACTGCCAGGATAAAATGCGCTCACCAGGCTGGCGGACTCCTTCCTAAGGGCCAGAGCCAAACCTGAGCTGCACCTCGCAAAGCACTTGAGCCAACCGCCACCCCTAGAAAACAACCTCTCCCGGCAGCATGCCTTTTCTTGCCCACTCCTTCTTACTCCTCCTGGGGAGCTGCTTGGCGGGGCTGGGAAGGATGGCTTGACCCCGGGTGTGCAGGCGCTTCCCGGCTGAGCGGCAAGGCAGGCGAGGGGTGAGTGAGCCTGGCAGCTGGGCTGGGATTGAGGAAGGGTGCAGGTGGGCTGGACCAGGTGCCGCATAAACAGGCTCCCCCCCCTCCCTGCCTCCCTCCTGCCAGCTGCAGAGGGCAAGACCCAACCTGGGCAGGTGAAGGGTGTGATCCAACAGGAACTTCATTTACCCACCCAGCGAGGGCTTGTCCCAGCGATGAGGGAGGTATCGAGAACCAGGCTGGGTCAGGAAGGAGGCCGAGGATGAAGTGTGCAAAACAGTATGGGGGGGGGGGCGCAAGAGTAGGCAGGCTGTGGGTGGAGGCAAGAGGACTGGGGCAAAACTGTGTCCGCTGGCAAATCTGCTCTCTGGCTGCAAAGCAAAACTAAATTCCTACTAGAAGTGGTCCTACTTGCCATGGGGAGAACAGAGATTGAAAGCAGTTGCAGAACTCTCCAGGGAATGGGGGAAACCTGGCACGCCCTTTCACTCCCCTTTTTGTGCTCCCCTTTTATGGGGAAATGTCTCATAGGCCCTTTCCCCACTTACCGTTTGCTGTGCGCTACTGCCCCCAAATAGCGCGTGGTCCAGCGGTGCTCCCCACGAGTCCGGGCGGCGACATCGCAGCCGCCCCGACTCTGCGCTCCAACGTCCCTTCAGCATGCGTCATTTCTGACGCTGAAGAAACGGCACCTTCTGACTGCCCCGCACAGAGCGCGGGGCAGTGGGGAACACGACCCCGCGCCGGAAATCGCTCACGCTGGGAGTGGCGCGCGGCAAATCGTAAGTGGGGAAAGGCCTACAGTTTAGCCGCTTTGATTGCTCATATGTGATTGCCCCTCACTGGAAATGGTCTTGTATTGCTTTGATGAAGGAATGAAGTAGAAATATGATTGTATATTTGGCTTGGAGCAGAGGGGGTATGTCAAAGCACTAACGAAGTTCTGCCTCTGTGATGAAAATGGGCTCCGGACATGGCAGTCAGATGTGCTCTCCCAAAATTACCCCAAAGATCCACCTATTGCACTTTTGGCTCTCAGGGGGATGCCCTTCAAAATCCCCAAGAGAAGACTGGCAATCAAACTGGAATGTCTCAACTGAGAGGGTAGATGGTCCGTACACAGAGCATCCAAAGGCTCTTTATATGATTGAAGTCTATAGGGGATATGATTGAAGTCTATAAAATTATGCATGGGGTAGAAAATGTTGACAGAGAGAAATTTTTCTCTCTTTCTCACAATACTCAGAAACTGAGGGCATACACAAAAATGCTCGGGGGGGAGAATTAGGACTAATAAAAGGAAACACTTCTTCACGCAACGTGTGATTGGTGTTTGGAATATGCTGCCACAGGAGGTGGTGATGGCCACTAACCTGGATAGCTTTAAAAGGGGCTTGGACAGATTTATGGAGGAGAAGTCGATTTATGGCTACCAATCTTGATCCTCCTTGATCTGAGATTGCAAATGCCTTAGCAGACCAGGTGATCGGGAGCAACAGCCGCAGAAGGCCATTGCGTTCACATCCTACATGTGAGCTCCCAAAAGCACCTGGTGGGCCACTGCGAGTAGCAGAGAGCTGGACTAGATGGACTCTGGTCTGATCCAGCTGGCTTGTTCTTATGTTCTTATGTTCTGTGATGCTGTTAAAGATGGCACTGTGATGACCATCCTGCCCACAGCTACGAAATGCGACGTTTCCTCTTTTTTTCTTCATAAATAAATGTATTTATTTATTTTTTAAATTTATTTTTAGATTTATACCCCACCCATCACTGAAGGGCTCAGGGTGGCAACAACAGATAAAACCAATGCAATAAAATAAACAGTTAAAATACAACAATAACAAATCTGCATTTCGATGGCGACTTAATCCTCGCTATCCCATGGGAGGCCAGTAATGGTAGATCTCAGCCCAGCTGGCCCCTAGGAAATGCCTGGTGGGAGAGTTTAGCAGGGCCTGCGGAAATAACCCAAATTCCACAGGGCCCTGATCTCATTTGGGAGCTCCTTCTACCAGGTAGGGGCCAGGACCAAAAAGGCCCTGGCCCTTGTCGAGGCCAGCCAGATATACTTTGGGCCAGGAATTACCAGCAGGTTCTCCTCCAAGGAGTGGAGGGACCTGATTGGGCATTATGGGGAAAGGCAGTCCCTAAGGTATGTGGGCCCAAGGCTGCAAACAGCCTTATAGGTCAAAACCAATACCTTGAAAATAACCCGGAACTTGATAGGCAGCCAATGAAGATGATACAGGACAGGTGTAATATGGTCCCTGCTAGAAGCTCCAGCCAGGAGTCTAGGGGCTGCATGTTGAATGAGTTTTAATTTCCGGATTTGATTCAAGGGCAGACCCGCATACAGCGAGTTGCAAATCTGGAGGTGACTGCTGTGTAAATTACTATGGCCAGGTGTATGAGCCTGTGATGTCGTTCTGGCCTTTCAGTAGCTTTGCATGCCAGATAACGAGCAGCCTACCGACTTCTGCAACAAGCTTTCTCCCAGGCTTCCAAAGAACTAATCTCCTCTGTAGGAGTTTCCTCCTCCAGACAGAATAAAACAAAACAAGAAAGCTCCCGGCTGCAAAATGATGAGAAAGTCCAATAGCCTTTTTATTCAGGAACCAGAGGAAGTCTCTTCAGGTAATCAAGAGAGGATGGATAATAATTCTTAAGAACCTCTGAGTATATTTTAGACATGATCCCGAGCCTTGCTGTCCTCCTCACTTATCTGACCTCCCTTAGCCCACAGATGGTGCTTGTTATATCAGCCATTGTAAGGTGACCAGATGGTCACCTTCCTTAACTGAAACAAATGAGCGCCCCCCCTGCGCATTACGCGCGCACACTCGCGCAGCCGCAGAAGCGCACTGCCTTCTGGGGCGCTGCCATTTCCCACCCTGTGACAGGGCGGGAAACGGCAGCGCCCCAGAAGGCCATGCCCCTGCAGCCACGTGCGCATGCGGTCGCAGGAGCGCACAGCCTTCTGGGGCGCTGCTGTTTCGGAAATGCGGCAGTGCCTTCTGGGGCGCTTCCCTGTTTCCTGACTGGGGAGCGCTGCGCAAAAGGCGCCACCGCAAAAGGCAGTGTGCTCCTGCGGCCGCGAGCACATTGCCTAATCGGGACAATGTGAACGCTCGGCGGGACGCGGGACACATCGTGCAAAAGTGTGAGTGTCCCGCAAAAATCGGGACGGCTGGTCACCTTAGCCATTGCCATTAATCAACCCTCAGGTGATTAATAACCTTTTTTCCTACAGGCAACACCCGAACTGATAGTGCTTGAGGCTACTATGCAACTCTTACATACACCAGGTCAGAACAAGAAAGCTCGGCCAACTTGCAAGCCTGGCGAAGATGGTAAAAAGCAGTCTGGGCCGTTTGGGTGGCCTAAGCTACCAAGGAAATCTTGGGAGTCCAAGATCACCCCCAGACTGCTAGCTGACGAGGCCAGATGTAAAGCCTTGCCATCCAGCTGAGGCAAACTAAAGTCAGCTGGCATTCCCCCCCTCACCCACCCACCCACAGAACCTCTGTCTTTGCTGGATTCAGTTTCAACCTGACTGCTCTTAACCAACCAGCCACAGCCTCAAGACACCGCTGGAGAGCCTCAGGGGCTAAGCGTGGCCGGCTCACCATTGTAAGGACAAGCTGGGCATTATCTGCATATTGATGACTCTGCAGCCCAAAACTCCGGATCAGTTCAGCCAGGGGATGTATACAGATGTTAAAAAGCATCAGGGAAAGAACCCCCCCCCCCTCCGGCTCTCCACACACAAGGGGGTGCCACCTGGAACGCTCCTCCCCTAAAGATACCTGCTGTTCCCAGTCCTGGAGAAACGAGTTCATCCAGCATAAAGTTGTTCCTTGAACCCTGACATCAGTGAGGTGGTGGACCAAAAGGCGTCTGTGTCGAACGCTGCGGTGAGATCTAATAACACCAGCAGTGCTGAACCACCTCTCTCTAACTGGCACCAGAGTTTGTCCACAGTGGCGACCAAGATCGTCTTGGCCCCATGATCAGGGCAGAAGCTGGACTGGGAGGGATCCCACACCTTAGCATTTTCCAGAAACTTCTGGAGCTGATCAGCCACTGCTCTCTCAATTACAATGCCCAGGAACGGTAAATTCGACTCTGGGTGGTAATTGGCCAGATCCAGAGGATCTAATGTAGGTCTTTTCAGAAGAGGGTGGACCACTGCCTCTTTCACCCGACCTGGGAAGACTCCTTGCTCAAGGGAGCCATTGATGATATCCAACAGGTGGCTCCATAACTCCTCCCTACTGGCTTTCAACAACCAGGAGAGGCATGGGTCAAAAGGACAAGTGGTAGATCTTACAGCTGACAGAAGTCTGTCCACCTCAGAGGAATTGAGCAGGGTGAAATGGTCAAAAGAGAGGCAAGAGGACCAAAAGACGGGCAAGAGGCCTCCAGTTCACTCATTGTATCAATGGTGGCGGGAAGGGCCTGGTAGAGAGACAAGATCTTGTCTGTGAAATAGCTTGCAAAAGCCTCACAGCTAAATGTCAATTACCAAATTTGAGGACTGACAGATGTTGTAAGAGTCCAAATCAATTTAAATAATTGAGCTGCAGCCACGATGGAGGAGGCAAAGAAGGCTTTCTTTGTCTCCTTCATGGCTTTCTTGTAGGATTTCATAAGCATCCTATAAGAGCGTCTTGTCTCTTCGTCACGAACCCGCCACCACTCTCTCTCTAGTCATCTCAGTTCCCATTTTATCCTCCTCAGCTCCTTGGTGTACCAAGGAGCCAATTTGGTATGGGGATGGAGAGGACGTCTTGGGGCAATTATCTCAATCGCTTCAGAGAGCCTGGTATCCCAGCTCTCTGCCAGCTCACCAAGAGAGGCACCAATGCCGCAAAATGGCCCGGAATCTCTCAGGATCCATTAGGTTCCACGGGCAGGCCAAAATATGCCCGTGTAAGTACTAACTAGCATTTGTTCCCTTAATTCTTCCCCATATGGTAGCTGCCACCAGGAATATAAATTCCAAAACCCCATTTATCTTCTTTTGGTAGTGTGTACAATCTTAAAAATTTTCCTTATGTGGTCCTAAGGAAAATAGGGTGGGATTCCCCATTAATTTTTTTTATTTTCCCAACACAAAAAAAAGAAAAGAAGAACAAAACAAATACATACACCACAATACACCGCCACATTCAGAGTTACATTCATATACAATAGAAATAATAAAACACAGGAAAGAATAAAACACACATTTGACAATATCTAAACGCAAATAATTATAACTAACTCAACTAAACACCCATACACCCATAGAGTGTCTTCCAGCTTTCTCAGTATTCAATTCTAATCCATTCTACATATATTTAAAATAAAACAATTTATCAAATGCACTCTGTATCATTACTTACTTGCCAATTCATT
The DNA here is from genome assembly GCF_021028975.2 of Sphaerodactylus townsendi. Taxonomy (NCBI): domain Eukaryota; kingdom Metazoa; phylum Chordata; class Lepidosauria; order Squamata; family Sphaerodactylidae; genus Sphaerodactylus; species Sphaerodactylus townsendi. Next base: position 1,751,447 of record NC_059427.1, read on the forward strand.
CTGCTGTTTTTAGATCTCAAATCCTGCAATTATTTCCCTACTATACGTTTTCAATATATGGTCTGTAAAAGGTTTCCAGTTTTCTATAAACTTCCTTGTGTTACTGTCTATTACAGTTGCCAGTTTTGCCATTTTTGAATATCCTGTGACTTTCAATATCCAGTCTTCGTTCGTTCAATATCCACTCTCCATTTCTGCACATACATCCTTGCAGCAAGAGACAGATACATGAAAAGCAGTCTGTATTGATTTGCGATACCATCTCCCAATAGTCCCCATTAAAAACCTTCAGGTTTTTTCACAATTGTTATTTTCATAATCTTTTGTATTTCCTTTAGTATCATGACCCAGAAGGATTTGGTCTCTGTACGCCCCACATATGTGATAAGATGCCTCATGTTTTTGACATTCCCAACATCTATTTGATATACTTTTATACATTTTTTGCCAGTTTTTTTGGCCTCAGATGCTATCTATGTATCATTTTATAATTTTCTTTCAGATTACAGCATGCTGTCAACTTCAAATCACTCTTCCATAGTCTTTCCCACTGCTCCATTTGTATATTCCTGCCACCATTTCTAGCCTATTTAATCATTACAAACTTTACACCCTCATCTTCAGTATCCCATTTCAATAACACCTTATATATTTTTGTAATTGGTTTCTCGTCATTTGCACATACATTACCTTCAAACTCGTCATTGGAGCATCAAAACCCACGTTCCTTTGGTCAGTTTTAAATGTCTCCAGTAATTGATGTTTGATCCCACTACCTCCAAATGCAGTGACCAGCCCACCCCCAGCCACCAAATGCAATGCCCACTCTTTTTTCCTTATAAACCAATGTTAATTCCCTTAATTTTTCTCCATATAGTAGATGCCACCAGGAATATAAATCCCCCAGCCCCTTTGTCTCCTTTTGGTCGTGTGTATGAGCTTATAAGGCAAAGTGGGTGGCCTATGTGGTCCTTAGGAAAATAGGGTGGGATTCCAATGTTTCTTCAAAGTAAGGTTTATTTATAACTGACAGGGAACTTCAAGGTTTCAAGGAAAATATTTACAAAATTTAAAAAAATCAAAATGAGTCAACAAAGACTTCACTCAATATAAATTCACTGTGATACTTTCTGACAGTTTTTCTCTTTCATAGTTCCCTTAGACTCTCTGCCTTTACTGGCTGTGGATTTTCCAGGCTGCATGGCCGTGGTCTGGTAGATCTTGTTCCTAATGTTTTGCCTGCATCTGTGGCTGGCATCTCTGCCTTTATTTTGTCTAACAGTTTATGGAGGTTCTGAAGTTCTCTATATAACTGTGGACATTTTGACTAACACTCTCACAGAGCTAAGACTCTCTACGACTTCTTACACAGAAACCTTAACACATACTCTAGCGTTTGCTCATACAGAGTTTAGGCACACTTTGACTTGCTCACAAAAGGCTTTTATTAAATTGGTATTTCACTCAGAAGCCCTAATTCTGCCATACTCAGACTGAGCTTCAGTTCTCCATGACTAGAGTTCTGACACTCCCAGGCCTTTCACTCTGAAATACTGTCACCTTCTGCCAGTCCAAAACAGCCCTTGCACATGCATACTCTAGAATCAACAAACATTATCACTCTCCCATTCCCCTTACACACCTTCCTCTCTCCAACGCATCTCTCACTTTAAAGTTACACACACAAATACACACAATTAAATCATTACATGAACTCTAACCGAATTCCTGACCACACTCTGAGCATTCAAATGTTTTCTCCCCTGCATGATTTCTTATACGATGTTGAAGATTACTACTCCAGATAAATCTCTTTCCACACTGTGAGCATTCCAAAGATGTCTCTTTGTGTGAATTATTTGATGTTCTTGAAGATTTGTACTTCAATTGAATCTCCACATTCAAAGCATTCAAAAGGTCTCCTTTGTGTGAGTTCTTTGATGCTTTTGAAAATGGCCACTCGAACTGAATCTCTTCCCACACTGTGAGCATTCAAAAGGTCTCTCCTTTCTGTGAGTTCTTTGATGCATTTTAAGATGGCTACTCTGACTGAATCTCTTTCCACACTCTGAGCATTCAAAAGGTCTCTCTTTTGTGTGAGTTCTTTGATGCACGTGAAGGTTGCCACTGTGACTGAATCTCTTTCCACATTCATAGCATTGAAAAGGTTTCTCATTTGTGTGAGTTTTTTGATGATGATGAAGATTAGTACTCCAACTGAATCTCCTTCCACAATCTGAGCATTGAAAAGGTCTCTCCCTTGTGTGAGTTCTTTGATGCAGTTTAAGAGTGCCACTCCGACTGAATCTCTTTCCACACTCTGAGCATTTGAAAGGTCTCTCCTTTGTGTGCGTTCTTTGATGCCCTTGAAGACTGTTACTGTGACTGAATCTCTTTCCACACTCTGAGCATTCAAAAGGTCTCTCATTTGTGTGAGTTCTTAGATGCGTTTGAAGAGTGCTGGTCTGACTGAATCTCTTTCCACACTCAGAGCATTCAAAAGGTCTCTCCTTTGTGTGAGTTCTTTGATGATTTTGAAGATGGCTATTCTGTCTGAATCTCTTCCCACATTCTGAACACTCAAAAGGTTTCTCTCCTTTGTGGGTTCGTTGATGCACATGAAGATTGCTACTGTATGTGAATCTCTTTCCACAGTCTGAGCATTCAAAAGGTGTCTCCTTTTTGTGAGTTCTTTGATGCCCTTGAAGAGTGTTACTCTGACTGAATCTCTTTCCACACTCTGAGCATTGAAAAGGTCTCTCCTTTGAGTGAGTTCTTTGATGCACGTGAAGGTTGCCACTGTGGCGGAATCTCCTTCCACAGTCTGAGCATTCAAAAGGTCTGTCGTTTGTGTGAGTTATGTAATGGTTTTGAAGACTGCTACTTTTTCTGAATCTCCTTCCACACACTGGGCATTCTAAAGAATTCTCATTTTTGTGAGTTCTCTGATGCCTTTGAAGATTGCTACTGTTACTGATTTTCTTTCCACACTGTGAACATTCTAAAGGACTCTCATTTGTGTGAGTTCTTTGATGCTGTTGAAGGTGGCTCCTCTGATTGAATCTCTTTCCACATTCGAAGCATTTAAAAGGTCTCTCATTTGTGTGAGTTCTCTGATGCTGTTGAAGATTGCTACTCTGACTGAATCTCTTTCCACATTCGACACATTCAAAAGGTTTCTCTCCTGTGTGGGTTCTTTGGTGCACAAGGAGCTGCGATCTGCATGTGAAGAACTTTTCGCACTGAAAGCATTTATGTGGTCTCATTACACTTTGTTTGGGAATATGTACCTTACCCTTTCTTCTACCAGAAAAGGTCATTCTCCTCTCTAAGTAGATTAATGGCTTCTTTCCTGAATGAGTCTTTTGGTGTCGAAAAAGATCTAATTTTTCTAAGAAGCTCTTGCCACAATCTGAGCAGCCATAACGTTTTTCTCCTTTATGTATTTTTTGATGCTTAAGCAGCTCTACTCTGGAAAGGAAATTCTTGTTACACTCCCAGCATTGATGGGTCTTTTTTCCAATGTGCTTTTTAAAATGAATCTTACATTGGCTTTGATCTGAGAAGTTCATTTTACACTCCAAGCAATTATAAGCTTCCTCTACTGTGTGATCTCGTTCACAGATATCCTGCCCTTGGCCATGTGATTTCTCGGCCATATAACATCCTTCTTGCTTCTTTGGTTCACCTTGATTCTTGATGTTTCCTTTCATATCTTCATTCTTGACTTTCTCAGGCAATAGCTGATGTACTTCCTCATCACACTCATTCCCCTGCTCATTTCCTGCTGGAATAAAAAGTTAAATCACATTAGCACCCACGCAAGGAGGTCTGATCTTTTCTTGAAGTTCCATCCACACAAAAACATTTCATTAGCTTTTTCCTGTTGTGTATTGAAGGGCACTAATATACACTTTAAAAGGAAATTCAAATGTGCTGTATTAAAAAGGATTGATGTGCAGTTTATACAGTAACAATTTATTCACCTCCTCACCTGAGTGACTTCTTGGATGGGAAAAAAGGGCTGATTTCCAACTGGAAGTCTTAGCGCACTTCATACAATCATATGGGTTCTCAACTGAGGGAATTTGCCTCTCGGAAATAACACTGATGTTCTTATTGAATGTCTTTCCAAAGGCCACACTTTCATTTTCGTTTTGTCTCAAGCAGATTCTCTGGTTAGCATAGAGGCCTTTGTTCCTTCTTGTTTTGGTTCTTATTTCTTGGAATGGAATCTCACAGAAATCTCCTCCTTGGGACTGAATGGGCCTATCCTTTGTCTTGTCTGCACGGCTTCCCTCCTGGCTCTTTGGTCCATCTCTGTCCTCAAACTTTCCTTTGGAATCTTTATCCTTCACTTTTTCTGCAGATAAACCCTGGACTCCCCCAAGCGTCTCCTCTATATGTGCTGCTGGAAGAAAGAAAGAGGTCCAGTCAGCACCTAGGCAAGAAGCCAAGCCACCCATCAGGCACTGCTCAGTAATGGGTGGACATTTCCTTTATCAAACCTTCTTTCCCTCCAGCTGGGCTGCTGGTCACACCTTATCCTCAGCCGAGCCTTCCAGGTCAGCAGTTTTCATATACTGTCCATCCCTTTCCAAACTCCCTGTATGCACTTTATGGGAGGAAATAATCATTCCTCCCACCATTCACATTTGACTTGTCATGTAGCTCTTTCGAGTCTCTGCTACTGATGATTGAAGAGAAGGCAAGCACAGGGATACCCTAGTCAAGGGCTATCTCTGCCGCCATTGAAAAATTATTTTTCTCTAAGGGTAGCAGATTCATACTGCAGCCCTAGAGTGTTTAATGCCAAGGTGTCTCAACAACTTCTCTACGGGGTTCCCCTATGGATCGACACCTGGCATATTTCTTTGGAGCGAATCCAATCTCGATTTCTCTATAAGCTATTTGGGGGGCCCCACTGCCTAGAGGCAAGACAACATCTCCTAGAAACAAGAGCATGGAGGATCACTCTCAAATTCTGGGTCCGGCTATGTTTTTTCCACGACTCTTAATAGCCTTATCTATCGTACCCTTCCCGAACTCCAGGAGCAGCAGTGGCATAGTGGTTAAGAGCTGGTGCATACTAATCTGGAGGAACCTGGTTTGATTCCCCGCTCTGCCACCTGAGCTGTGGAGGCTTATCTGGGGAATTCAGATTAGACTGTGCACTCCAGCACATGGCAACTGGGTGACCTTCGGGTAGTCAAAGCTTTTCGGAGCTCTCTCAGCCCCACCTACTTCACAGGGTGTTTGTTGTGAGGGGGAAGGGCAAGGATATTGTAAGCCCCTTTGAGTCTCCTACAGGAGAGAAAGGGGGGATATAAATCCAAACTACTCCTACTACTCCTCTTCTCCTTCTCCTCATAAGAACAAGCCAGGTGGATGAGACCAGAGTCCATCTAGCCCAGCATTCTGCTACTTGCAGTGTGGCCCACCAGATACCTTTGGGAGCTCACATGCAGGATGTGAAAGCAATGGCCTTCTGCTGCTCCTCCTCCAATCAGGACCCTGAGATAATCGAAATGGTGGCCAACGTCTTCGTTAATACCTTGAAATAATTTTCTGGGCTTCCCTCCTTGTATAATGATGCTTGTACACTCCTGACACTTGTATCAGCTGCATCATTCTGTTTAATCCCATCTGGTGTATGTTATACATTATACTATATTATATATCTACTCCCACTTGGAGGGCCAGTGTGTTCTAATGTTTGGCAACTGATAAATTAGGATGTGGCCCTTTCCAGAGTCTTCCTGGGGGGCCTAGCAGTCCTGCTATAGCCTCAGGACAGGACATCCTCTCTGGCTCAGTTGCCCCAGCAAACCAGATGGCTTTTGGCTGCTCTACCTGCCAACGCTGAATATCCCTTTTGCAGCTGTCCAGCGACCTCGGGGCCTCCACAAAGGAGCAAGGAGTGGAACAGCCGTCAACAAAAAATATTACTGTTCAAGATTTTCATCCATGCTTCACCCCAAAGGTAGTAATGTGTACCTCTGGAATCTATGAAAGATCCTTACCCAGAGAAGCCACGCTCCCGTAGTTCTCCATCATGACATCCTCATAGAGAGCCCTTTGGTCTGGATCCAGGAATGCCCACTCTGCCTCGGTGAAATACACGGCCACCTCCCCGAAGGAAACGACAGACTGAAAGGAAAAGCAGATGCCCTCGTCAGAGGTAATCTCAGGCAGTGTCATGATCTGGGCCTGGTTTGGTCGGATCCTGTCATGTCTCCTGTGATCTGTTACAGACTCTGTTCAGGCACAGATTAATCTGCATGTTGGGCACCTGCTAGCTGGTATGCTTGAAAATGCTGGGGAGGATGGGTTGTTTGGCTTTGGTGAGGGGCACGCACCCGGCTCCCCATGAGAGCAACCTCTTTCCCTCTAGGGAACTGGCGCTGACAGGCTGATGTGGGGGGAATTGAGTGGAGAGGGTATAATGGGAGCTGTTTTGGTGCTTAACATTTTTTGATCTGTCAAGGGAAGTCTAAATGCTTATTCCTGATGCTGTTTTGAATAAAAAGAACTTGATTGAAAACAAAAGCCTCGCATTGAACAGACCAGGGGCATGACAGGCAGAGATGGAAAACTGGGAGGGGGCGTTCTGGGAGGGGGCAGGATGGAGAGCTCAGCTTGTGTATATGGAACAGTATTCAGAGCCTCTTGCCTGGGCCCCTCAGCACCAACTGCAGGAGAAAGCCCACCCACCCCCGGGGAAGGAGGGGGGGACCCAGGCTGCCCCCTGCTCATCTCCCCTACCTGGACTGGAGATGCAGCCGCTGTTTCCATGTCTCTGCAAACAGAACGGATCAACACTGTCTCTTCACTGCCTGAGAGGGAGAGAAAACCGGAAGAAAGAGCATCAGCCTCCACTCACTAGTCTATTTGCTTGTGAGAAGCTGTGAAATCTTGCCCTGTGTACGCTTATAAAGAATAGTAACACTTTCCGCAAAGGACTGGGAGCGGTGGAAGAGAAGCTCAAACCAAAGATGCTATTCTTTTTTGGCTGCGACTTCACACACGGCCTTGAGGCCAAGCTGATGGGAGAAAAAGTTGAAGGTGAAAATGATGTTTCATGGCAGCGTGACATAGAGGTTAAGATTGGTGAATCAGATTTGTTTCCCCACTCGTACATTCCTGCTGGGTGACCCTGGGCTAGTCACGTTTCTTTGGAACTCTCTCAGCCCCACCTACCTGTCTGTTATGGACAGAGGAAGGGAAAGGGGTTGGTAAGCATCTTTGAGTCTCCATTCAGGGGAGAAAGGGTGGGGGGTATAAATCCAAACTCTTCTTCTCACTGTCACATTAAACCAAAGAATGAGACTGAATTGAGCACATCTGGAAATGGAGGGTTATCTCAATGAGTGTTTGTAGCATCTACTGATCCACCAATGTCACATCTGGATTTTCAGCCAGAGGCAACTTCAACGTGACATCACACCGAACCCAAGACCCCCTCCAGGGCATCACTCATCCAGCATCCTATTTCCTACAAGAGCCCATCAGATGTACCAATAAGCAAGAGCACAGAACATATTTGCCCACAGTTACTGGCTCTGGTTCTCAGAGCTCTGGTGAGCAGAACACACGGGCTTTATTTATTCACAAGACAGAAGAGCTCGGATGAGATTTGTCTGCCTTTTCTTTGGAGCCACCTTGAGTCCCTCTAATGGAGAAAGGAGGGATATGAATATTGGAATCAATGTGAGGATCTGCCTCCGTGAATTTTCTAATCCCATTTTTACTGGAATCCCCACTTTTGAGCACTGAGTGCCATAATTTGGATGAAGAAGCTTTTCAGATTATCGTCGAAGGCTTTCACCACCGGAATCACTGGAGTGTTGTGGGGTTTCCGGGCTGTATGGCCGGGTTCTAGTAGCATTTTCTCCTGTCATTTTGCCTGCATCTGTGATCCTCTGAGGATGCCAGCCACAGATGCAGGGCAAAACGCCAGGAGAAAACGTTACCAGAACACGGCCATGCAACCCAGAAACCACACAACACCCCCATTTCAGATTATCCTTGACCAGAACTCTTTGCCTGTCAAATGAACTGGGTGCCCCAATCCCATCCAGGCAGAAGGGATCCTTACCGCGTGGCAGGGCCTCCGGGGCACATTCCTGGGCACGGGCACGCTGCCCTTCCTGCACCGGAGCTCCTTCCGCCTCAGAGGACTTCACGGACGGACCCCACATCTGAAACAGCAATGAGGGAAATGGGTAAGAGGCGGAATGGAAGACACCGAGGACTGGATCCTGCCCCACTCCCAGACTCTGCACCTTCCCATTAGCAGACCTAATTGCGTTTTCTTTCAACCTTGGAGGGACAAGAAATTCCCTGGAAGAAGCAGCTGAGGAAGCAGATGGTTAAAACTCCCATTTGGATGCTTCACTCTCGGACAAATATCAGGCAGGGAAGCTTCAGGACATTCGTTCTCAGGCTGGGGTACGTGTCCCCCTGGGGGTTTGCAGCAGAGCGCTGGGGGGTACACAGGGAACATTCTTTAACGGCTGCCGCTGCTGGGGGATAAAAGCCAGTGGTTGTTGTAAGTTAAGATGTGTTTACTTTGGGGCCAGCGGAAGCCAGGAGGAGGGTCCTTTCCTGAGCACCGAAATGGAAGGAGGGGGTTGATGAACTAGCAGAGCAGAGCCCCCTTTCACAGGTGGGGAAGGTCCAGATCTTCCCCGGTCCTTGGAGGGGCATTAAATTTAGCTCTGTTCTCACCTGCCTTCTCAATCCCACCCTCCAGCAGCCAGCGGGCCTTTCGTTATTCCGTGTGCTACCTGGTTCCAGGCCCCAGACCCCGGCTGAATCCACCCCCTCCCC